>NW_020799097.1:56888465-56921649 GCF_003259725.1 Athene cunicularia | reverse complement strand
AAAGGAAAGGAAAGGAAAGGAAAGGAAAGGAAAGGAAAGGAAAGGAAAGGAAAGGAAAGGAAAGGAAAGGAAAGGAAAGGAAAGGAAAGGAAAGGAAAGGAAAGGAAAGGAAAGGAAAGGAAAGGAAAGGAAAGGAAAGGAAAGGAAAGGAAAGGAAAGGAAAGGAAAGGAAAGGAAAGGAAAGGAAAGGAAAGGAAAGGAAAGGAAAGGAAAGGAAAGGAAAGGAAAGGAAAGGAAAGGAAAGGAAAGGAAAGGAAAGGAAAGGAAAGGAAAGGAAAGGAAAGGAAAGGAAAGGAAAGGAAAGGAAAGGAAAGGAAAGGAAAGGAAAGGAAAGGAAAGGAAAGGAAAGGAAAGGAAAGGAAAGGAAAGGAAAGGAAAGGAAAGGAAAGGAAAGGAAAGGAAAGGAAAGGAAAGGAAAGGAAAGGAAAGGAAAGGAAAGGAAAGGAAAGGAAAGGAAAGGAAAGGAAAGGAAAGGAAAGGAAAGGAAAGGAAAGGAAAGGAAAGGAAAGGAAAGGAAAGGAAAGGAAAGGAAAGGAAAGGAAAGGAAAGGAAAGGAAAGGAAAGGAAAGGAAAGGAAAGGAAAGGAAAGGAAAGGAAAGGAAAGGAAAGGAAAGGAAAGGAAAGGAAAGGAAAGGGAAAAGAAAAGAAGAAAGAGAAAAGAAAAGAAAAAAAAAAGAAAAGAAGGAAAAATAAAAGAAAAGCTTGTGCACTGTCTCAAGTTCCATTTGCATTAGTAAACTGAGGCTTTCAATCTCAAATTAGCCACAATCATGTCTTCTTTTTTTTTTTTTTTTGGTCAAGAACATAGTACAACTTTTGGATTTATGTCAAAGAAACAAATCTTACAAGAACTATGTAACAGCTCCCATGTTTACAGCTAATAGTCCAGCCTTGGGAACTTCTATCAAACTTTCCCCTCCTCTCAGCTTTTCAGGAAAAATAAATATTTTGCTCTTTTCATAAAAGAAAATTTTGTATTGAAAGAGTTTGTGGGATTAAGATTTTAAGCAGCCCTGATAGATACATGAAAATGCCCAAACATAAAAAATCAGAGGAAAGATCAACAACACTAATCAGTGATTCTGTGATAAAACTGTCATAATGAATGCATAGTAATATAATACACTTATACTCACCATTAACTGCTAAAGCTATTTTATTCTATAGCAAAAGTAATGTTATTTCTAACAAAGCAATATGGAAAAATATGTACATATTTAATTGCCTTTAACATAATGACAAAAAGAATGGAATAAATTCAGTTTATAAAGTTATATGAAAGAGTGGCTTATAATAAAGTCATTACACAGGCTGGGATATTTTGCTGTTATGAAAATATCATGGCCACAGTTCTGAAAATGCCTTCCTTGCTATACATCTGTGCTGTATAGTCTTGTAAAAATAAAAATAAGATAAAACATCACCCTGGAATGAAAGCATTCCTCAGTATGATGATGCAGATGTCAGCAGGTCATCTACTGTGAATTTCTATTATAGACCAATGAAACTGCAATAGTGTGGAAACAATTGAATTTCTGTTGAACTGGAATTTCATCTATTTATTTTTGTCCTGTTCTGGCTTTATAAAGAAGGCTTAAGATATATCTGGAAAGTCATGTTAAATCCCTGTATTCTTGGAGGAACACAAAGCCTACACGTTTGCTACTCAAGATAGGTAAATTGTCTAGAAATATCTGAGGGTCATGTATTTCTGATAACTGTTCAGTGATGCTAAGCAAAGTATCAAGTGGAGGGAATAAAGGCAACTGAGGTGAAGTAGCTGAGCTCTGCTAAATAGATTTAGGACTGAGCTTCATTCTCACTCTAAATTATAGTTGTAGTTTCCAAAGAGATGGATAAACAATTGTGAAAGCATTGTTAATAGGTTCTGGTGGTCTAGTATCTCACGCAGTGGATGAGCACACAAACTGTCCAGCATGTTCTTCAGTAAGGGGCAATTCTTCTCCTGTCACATTTTCAAGAAAGATCTTACAACACATGACTTCGGGAAAAGTTGTTTTGTATTCAAACCTGAAGTTGCTACGAGTCCTCAAAAAAGTGTAAGATCTACGAAAACACTGGGGATAAGACTGTGATACTAGCAAGTCAGGTCACCAAAATTAGTCACATATGTCACTCAGACTTTCCAGCACTGAATGCTGGTACTTAAAGCTTTCTGTTACACTGTCTTTGGTTCCTGGATATAGGCACAATACACCAATTTAGTTCCCCAATTAATTTTTTTTTCCCCCAGTGTTTTTTTTCCTGTTGTAAAAATTTGGGGTTTTTTTCCTCTAGGGTACAGCTCTATGATGTATTCGTAGTTAGCTGGAAGTTGGTCTAATGCACAACTTCCTCATTCTCTTCCTAGCCCCACAAGGATAACTGTCACCCTCACCAGCTGGTACTATCTAGATTAAAAATAGTCATCAGTTGCACAATTTCAAATTCCTCCTGAGGATACCAGCAGTAAGAGAGTTCAGTGCAATTCTTCGTACAGAATACATCTAGAAACACATTAGAAATGACATCCCTCTCATCTTCTAAAGCTCTTAACACCACTCACTCTTGACTTGCCCTCAGTATCTATTTCTACCAACTCTTCAGGATAATCAGCTGCCTGCTATCAATTAGTCTTGATAAACTAGCAAGGATATAGCCCCATTAAATTGCTGGCAATAGCTGTAAGGGCTCAAAAGCAAATTGTTAACCTCTGGTTCACCAGGACTTTGAATAGGAGTCATTTTCATAGCACTGAAGTTGTATATTGCTGTGTTACCTCTAAAAGATTACAAAAAAGAGGTGAAATTTGCTTAGAAAGAGCAATGTGTTATCATTTCAAGTGAAATTCCATCTGTCCAATTATACCTTTAAAACAGTAGATACTTTAAACCTATATTCCATCCTCACTACAGTATTTAAGTAGAAACAGGGTGGCTTTAAGCATGAGGGGATAATATTGAATGTCAGAGATTGGAGTTAAATTCCCAGTTCTTTTGGTAAATTTCTTGGTTACCAATTAAAACGTTCTTCTGTTCAGATGAGGACAATAAACCTGTTTTTTCTCACTTTGCCTCATTTTTATTTGGTTTGTTGATTTTTTTTTTTTTAAGGCATATTTCATCTATAAGATAGAAACTCAGCAGAAGGTGAGGTCTAGGAGCTGTTGTAGCAATGCCAGATAGCTGCTCACCACTTTATCCTCCAATGAAGCAAGATGCTGGGCTGTGCTTACCCACTAAGAGAAGAAATGTAGCCCTCTTAACATTTGAACTCCTCTGTTACAGAGATGGCATATCATGTTGTCATAGAATCATAGAATGATTTGGACTGGAAGGGAGCTTAAAGATCATCTAGTTCCACCCCCCTGACATGGGCAAGGACACCTTCCACCAGCCCAGGTTGCTCAAAGCCCCAAACAACCTGGCCTGGAACACTGCCAGGGAGGGGGCAGCCACAGCTTTTCTGGGCAACCTGTCCCAGTGTCTCACCACCCTCACAGGGAAGAACTTCTTCCCTACATCTAATCTAAATCTACTCTCTTTTTGGTTTAAAGCTATTGCCCCTTGTCCTATTATGATGTGCCCTTGTAAAAAGTCCCTCTCCAGTTTTCTTGCAGGCCCCCTTTAGGTACTGGAAGGCGACTCTAAGGTCTCCCTGGAGCCTTCTCTTCTCCAGGCTGAACAACTCCGACTTTCTCAGCCTGTCCTAATACAAGAGTTCTCCAGTCTTCTGATTATCTTCATGGCCCTTCTCTGGACCTGCTCCAACAGGTCCATGTCCTTCACGGATAAGCTGCGGGCCCCAGAGCTGAACACAGTACTCCTGGTGGGGAGTGATGCAGCCTAGGATATGGTTAGCGTTATAACTCCATGCATTACCTAAACCAATTCATGCGGGATGAAGCCCATAGGTGCTATCATAATACAATGCAATTAAAATAACTAAGAATAATGCTGTGTGTTTTACCATGTTAAAAAAGGAGATAACAAAAAATCAAAATGAGAAACATGAGAGCAGATGAAGAACTCTGTTTCAGGAAGCAGGAGAATCTCCTGTGCTCTGCCATGAGGGAATGTACTCTTCCCGCACAGTGCTGCACCACTGGCCCACATGGGTTCTGGGGACTGTAATTTTTTTCTCTTTCTCCCACCCTGATCTTCCTGGAGCTGGTGTTTTGTAGTGCACAGCCAGTGCGGAGCTGTCATTAGACACTGTGAACCGCTGTTAACAAAAATTAGCTGGGTGAGGGGTGGGCACTTGCTTAAGTGCCCAAACCACATGTTCAGCAAGGATTTTCAGTAAAGCTGCCTGCAATACTGATCCTCAGATCATTGTGAGGGCCTGCTTTGGGTCAACAGTACCTAGATATATTGGCCTGCTAACAATATAGTTGAATATATCTCCTTTCAGCATCTTGAAATGGTCAGTGAGAGGATAACCAGCTTCCCTTTTTGGAGTTACTTATAATAATCACCCTGCATGTTCTGTATATCTTCACAAGACCTGAAATTCAGAAAAGTCAGTGTCAAGCAGAATCCATATTTAAGGAAATAAAGTACTTATCCATTCAAAACCCAAGGAACATGAGGGGAAAGATAATTTTTCATGTCTGCTTGATAACCAAAGAAAACAAACAATGAAATACAGCTTTTAAAATACATACTCCCTTACAATAATTTAATAAACTGTGCTGTCATTTCATAAAGAATCGGGATGGTTGCCGTGGTGACAAAGATTATCCTTGCTGCTGCTTGATTCTGTCATTTTTCTAAGCATGAATTCATAATATTTAGGATTTATTAACAATGTGTCACACTGATAGAGATAAATTACATGCTTTTAACTGGCCATGTAAGTCTTCCATGATATTATAGCCACTTTGTCAACTCAGCAATAAGATATGATGTGATTACTAGAAAATTAAAGTTATTTGTCATGAAAGATGAAGCAGAGAGTATCAAAACTCTCAGAACTGAAAAAACCCCACTCCAATAATCTAATGTATTTCCTTACTTTAAATATTTTGGAGTTAGCAAAGAGTCACCATTTTCCATCTTGTAAACTGATCAAGATCAACATATATTGAGACGAGATTTATTTGTGCTGGGAAAATTTAGGCTGTAATGTATCAGAATTGATGTGTTCCAGACTGCAATTTTTTATGATGATTCAAACTATAATGGGGAGCTTGTGAAGAGAATTTAATGATAGCATACTTTCAATATATAAAAGCATATATACACACACTTATGGATTATGAAGATGTATTTCACTTCAAGGAATTTGTGTAGGGTTTTTTGTGATGTGTGGTAACCTAACTGTAACAGCAAGTTAGATGAGATTGTCAGTGCGGCTGTCTAGAAAGTTGTGGGGTTTTTGCACCTTACTGAAGTATTTGTGTCAAGCTTCACTGATGATAAAATGTGAGGCTGACTTGAATGGCCAGCCCTACAGTCTGTGCTCCATACACATTTTGCAGTCAAACTAGCAATAAGAAATTCCCTAAAACCACAGTAATTTTTAAAACATTTCTTTCAAATAAGAAAGGTTTATACTTATTTTTTTCAAGAAAGAGAGGCCTATTTTCTGTAGTGAGACACAGAATAGATGGCGGGAACCCAGCAGAGCTGAAGCATCTTAAGGCAAGCAAGAAATATGTGTCCGTGTAGATGACTCTGTCTGAAGAATGTGATTTATCACTTAAGTGGGCCATATTCATCTCTGTGTGTAGGATGACCTCTTGATCTGGGCAAGATATGTCTCCCTGTATGTTGCAATGCAGAGGAAGTGACTCAGCTTTCTTTGAATGCACTAAATCAGCATGTGGAGCCAGTCTGGAGCAGCAGCATGGAGAACCACTCAGATGTGCTCAGAATCAAGGAGCAATCCTCTCGCCATTCTTGTCTTGCACCATTCTTACCACTTATGCCACTTAAATGAGTTTATGCATCCCTTTAAGCAGAACAGGCAGGAAAAGTCTGAAAATCCAGAAACTGGATTCTCTCAGTTGATAGGAAAAAAAAAATCCTCACATAGTTGCAGAAAGAAAAATAATCCAGGCTCAGCTGAAATACAGTAAATCAATATGGCATGATTTCTCCCTAATCACAGCCTTTGAGGTTGTGATAAATGAGCTACATACCCAGGCTGCAAAGAAGATGAAAACTGAATAAAAAGTCCTTTTAGCTTAATGACATCATACAATTAGCTCAGTTATGCTGCCATACATTAGTGGATAGCAGTGATATGTATTTTGGCCTTTGTTACCCTTTATCTCAGTGAAATAATGTTCCTTCTATCTGAAGACAATGTAGACAGATGCCATAGAATAGTTATGTTTCTGGCAAACCAGACACAATCATTATTTCAGATTGAAAGTACTATCCAATAAAATCATTCTGTATTTATTTTCAAGGACCTATGCAAAAATCAGAGTCTTGGAAGGGAAAATACCATTTTCTACTGGATTTCTTTGGCAATGTGTATCCTGTTACAACCTGAGCAAATAACTAAGGGTATTGGTGGAAGAATACAGTTGTCTTCAATAGGCATTAAAGTAGCTCTTTAAAGTTGAGATGTAATATGCATAACTTTTTCTCTGTTGGATTGATTTTGGTGTCAGTGTTATTGATATTTAGACCCTTCAGACCAAATCTAACCCTAAAATACAAGGAGGCATTTCCCATAGAGTCAAGTGAGATTTACCTGTGCTTTTGTCAAAGGTGAATTTGATCCAGTATTTTATATCAGTTTCCTGCTGCAGGAAATAGGTGCACAATACCATAAACCTGGCACTCTGTATAGTCTTAATGACTTTATTACACACCTATAATTAACAGCCTTTAAATTTAAATTTCTACCACTGTATGCAAACAGTGCTATCCAACTTGATTTAATTCTGGTTTGTTTTTTCTCAAATTCAACATTTTGCAGTTTCAATATTATCCAGGTTTGGGCACAATAAGGATAGTAGGAAAAAATCAGTGACAAAGGTATATATCAGTAATTTCATATCAGTGTCACAGGTGAGGAATTTTGTTCAAAAGAGAGGGCATGGCAAGGGCAGGTAAATGCTATACCACTTCCTCTTCTAACAAGGCAGTTCTCAGTGCTTTTGTATACAGCATGATTAAAATGAATCATTCTCCAAGACAACAATCCCTAACCTGGGAACTTTTATCTCTATAATTTGTATACAGCACTGAGTCTACATTTTATTGTGTGTTAGAGCTACCAATTCAGCATGCGAGCTTTAAAAAATTTAGAAAACGTAATAAAATGCACATTTTTTTCCATCCAAAGGTAATTTGGAAAACATAAAATACTAATCCTAGTAAACAGCTCAAGACACATACAGAAAAATGTTTAGTAAAAGCATGGTTTTTTCTGATTCATAACCAACACTTATTACTGTATAGCTGTTACAGATCAGTAAAACCTATTCTTGACTTTAAAATTAGCCATATTGCTCAATTAAAACCAGGATAATTATTAAAATCACTTAATGTTATGATTTTTGTCCATATATATTGTCTGCGCGTATATATAAAATCGAACTTTGTTGTATATAATTCTGAATATGCAAATGATAAAACCATGGCTCTGCTATAATATTTGAAGTCCTTATTTATTTTTTATTATGAGAATGCATCTGCTATTTTTGTATGTGAATATTATTTTAATGTTGATAAATCTACATTACATTGTTTTCAGAAATTCACAAACAGAAACTGGAGAGACATGAAAAACAAACACCACCGAAGGGTAACTTTATTTTTTTTAGCCTGTTTACTTAATATATGTATGTAATATACAGTGTTTGTTAACTACATATATTACTATTGTTGTATTATAAAAACATTCAAAGATCAGTTGGCACAGACTGGAAATTATCAAAAATCATTATATACTTTAGCATTAACAAATAGTGTCATTTTATGTTTGTGTGGCTATATAGTAAATGCACATTCATAATAAGATTCTCCTGCCCAAACTTATCCAGAAATCTTTTTTGTAGCAAAAGTGCAAGTAAGGAGAGTGCTGATGAAGTTCCTCTGGTGCAAAAGGCATGAAGTGAGTTGGGCAAGGAAGAAAGCAAATTTATAGGCCAGTGGGTGCCATCCAAGTTAGGAAGTTTTAGTTAAGAGTGAGCCAGGTGTGTATCAGAGATAAGAAAAGCCTCCATTTTAAGAACCTACGCTTTTTCAGACTGTTTAATCTCCTCTTACTGGCACTTTCCAAAATTCCACAGAGGAACTGGTTTGGACTGGTTTTCAGAGGTCATGTACACAAAGAAGTTTCCTAGGCTATGTGCAGATTTTTTGCTTAAGAAAGCCTCCTCTGTAAAGGTTAGGCCACATAAAATTTGATGAGCATCTCTGATGCATGAGTGCTGTGCTTAGTAATGGCAGAGGAAGCAAGAAGGAAGCTTATTAAAAACAGTGTGTGTGTATATATATATACACCCCCTCCCTCACACAATTATATTCAGTTCTGTATATATTCTTTATACAATTTTATAGTCTATTACTAGTGGTAGCTTTCCAGTTCTGTGCTAATCAGGGTCATCTGGAGTGCCTAGAACTGCTTCCCAACTACTTAATAAATCATGTTGTATGAGAATGATTTTTTTAGAGTATCACTGGGCTAGCCAAGCAATAATGAACTCAGATCCATTAGCTATGGATCCCATTTGAGGTCTTTTCAAGTATAGTATTCTAAAAACACAAATGAAGTTGCAGTCTTGACCAAAACTGCGTCATGTGTACCATTTCATCTATACAGAAGTGCACTACTTTACATTGAAGAGCATTAACATTGCAGAAGCAATTACTAAGAAGTTATAAGATGCCAGAAAAAAAAAAAAACCAACCAAACAACACATTCAGGTGTCATTAGTTAAGTCCCTTTATGCATATGCCTGATAATGAGGTCTTTAATTATACAATCACTTACTGAAGCACAAGACAATTTTTTTTCTACTTTTCACTTTTATATTTAGTCCCAAAAATGCATCTTGTACGTAGGAGTAACAATTACAAGAAAACATTGTGTCTGGCCTCAAGCCAGGTGTGACTCTTTAGGGAGTCTTTACCTTCTAAAGTACCTCAAATGAAACATGTGCAAATACAATATTTTATGTTTAATAGGAAATATCCAGAGGTAAAAGGAATGTTTTTAATAGAAGCAAACACTCCAAATGAATTTCAGTACTCCAGACAAAAATATGGGACACTAGAGTTTTAAAAATAATTTTAAGTATATTTTTGAATAGTCAAAACCCCTGAATCTAAGTCCCAAGATTTAAAAGGGAGTTCCATTCATAAATCTCACTTTGAAAAGACGGTACCAAAATATGAGGAATAGATATAATGAATGGAAATCCCAGATGGAAGAGGCTGAAATTATAAGAAAGAGTTACAGTATTGAGCCATGCATGCCTGTGCCCTAAAATTTGGTTTTAGTTATTTTGATAAACTACTAGTAATAAAGTCCATTTCAATTACTGTACTTAGTCAATTTAATCTTGAAAAGAAGAAATACTCTGAGAAAAAAAACATTTGTTCATGCTTAAGAGCCCTGAAATTAAGTAATTTCATGATTACATGTACACATAAGCACAAATTCATTATAAAATAGGGTCTTTCCAATTGATGTATTAGTACTTTCACAAGGGTCAACAGCACCCTGGACTGTATGAGCAGGAGCTCAGCCAGCTAGTGGAGGTAAGGGATTAATTAAGCCCCTATACTCAGCTCTGTGAGGCCACATCTAGTTACTGTGTCCAGTTCCGGACTTCCTACTTCAGGAAAGTCATCCATAAACTGGGGCTAGTTAAGTGTGGGGCCACTGCAATGGTCAGGACTGGAGCAGTTGTCCTAAGGGAAGAGGCTGGGTGATGGAGCTGTCAGCCTGGGGCAGCTGTCCTGTGAGCCTGTCATTTTGTGACATACACATTGCAAGACTGAGCTGCTGCTGAAGGCTGCTTAAGAGGTAGGTGTTATAATTGTTATTACTATCAATGAATAAGAGATAATTACGCAATATTTTGGCAACAAAAATCTATCTAGATAAAAGTATATATAAGTATATAATTAGTGTCTAATGGAAGGTCCAATAATAATCCAAATGAACTGATCATTTCTGATTTTTATGAAAAACTGATATTAGCAGCGAAATGAATTGTCCTGCATTTCCGGGAAATATGTTTTATTACAACAGGCATTGAAAAGACATGTGAAAATGTTACTCTACTGTATGACTTTTCCCAAATACACTTCACTAATACATTGCTGTTGGAGTGAGGGATGGAAGAAGACAATGTTATGATGAAACATTACTTCTGACAGCCATATTAAATCACAATTATTTTAGGATAGATACTTGTGTTCCTGTGAATTAACACCAGCCTATCTGTTTTTTTTCAGAAAATATCTTTGCATTCAGTTTGATTTGATAAATAGATTCCAGACCCTTCAAAACCTTTTCATTTACTATGGACAGCACATATCTGCCCCTCCTACCCCTACTGAGTTTTTAATAGTTCTGTACTGATAATGCAAATATTAAACATCACAGAACAAGCCTGTCTATATTTTAGCATATGGATAAATTATGAGATTATAAAGACAAATATAATGCGTCCCCATAATTTAATTTGCTGTAATTGGAAGACAAAGTATTTGAGACAGCTAAATAGAGCTGCACTATACAAATCCACAGTATATACTAGAAACCCACATAAGTTCACAAAATTAGCAAGTTAAATGGTGTATTTATGTTTGATACAAGGGCTGTCTACCCTGACTTCTGGAGGTATGGCTATGGATATACCTGAGTTAATTTTAAACTAGGTAACATGGTACAGATAGCAACAAGCTGTAGTGGCTCAGGTACAGCTGTCAAGTATTTATTTAGCTCTATGGGTTTACAGCAGCCTAGGGTGAATCCAATGCCATGGGCAGTTTGACTGCCACCTGTAGCTGTCAAACCTAAATCTCAGTTCAGATAGATGTAACACTCTCTGACTGTTGCAATTAAATCTAACATTAAATTGCACAAACTTGTAAATCATGAGACATTGTCTCAATCCTATACTGGCATTTACATGTGGTGTTGAGGGCCAAATCCAGCACAGGGTTGGGCACTGCAGTGAGCAGCGTAGGCATGTCTGGTGTCTGTTGGGGAAGATCTGAGCAAACTCAGAGGCAAGCCTCTTCCCTTTTCACAGATAACTGAGGCAGTTTTTAATGAGTGCAGGTGACTCCACAGTTCATTAATTGCTGAGATTTCCTTCGATTATTGTTTGGACCTGGAAGCCTGTGCCCCTCTCCAGATCAAACCTTTTCCTTTTTTTTTTTTTTTTTTTTTTTTTAGTGTTCCTTCAAGAAGAATTAAGTTATAGCCATCTAAGGTTACTTCTGAATAAAAGCATCTACACAAAGATTTAATGCTCTCTGACTAATGCACTCTAACTTCATTGTATTAGTTCATTTATCTTAACTTTCCTGAGTGTTGCTTTGTAGACAAGCACTTAATCAGTTAGCTGGGGCAAGCAATCTCTGCTTCATGCTTACTGCACTCATCACCTAGCTTTATACTAAGCAGCAGACTTACTCAGCTGGAAACTATTTTTACTTCCCTTAGGTATGGAATTAGTGCCTCCTTATTACATCTCTTCTTTTTGCACTTGCTTTTTTGGGATAGGAAATGTCTCTGTCTCAAACACTTTAATGAAGAAAAACCAAATGACACCCCTTTCACTATGTCTTCCAGTTGACACAAACACACTATTAGATGATGGAAATTTGGAAAAATCATATATATGCTATACTCATTGGTTTTAATTTTATGTGAAGCAAATAACAATATTCTTATATGATTAAGTTTGGAATATACTGTTAAACTACCTTAAAATTTTCCATTATGAGCTCCTATTTTAGATTATTTATAAATTTACCACACTCCAGTCACTGAGGATGAAATTTTTCATGCTCATCTTTTTGCCTCAGGCTGAATTTTCATTCAAAGTCATATAAAAATGTTTCAGCAATTTCTAAAATCTAGGTTAGTGAAAATTAGGTTGGGGTGTTATTTTTTATTCCAGTGCTAATAACAGTTCATTCTGAGTTTATGCTTTTTTTGGTATTTGCAAGGAAGTCCAAGATAATTTCTTTAAGTTGTGGGAAAATTTTAGCTTATACAATTGTCATAAAACTAGTTTTAGTTATTTTTCTTATTTTTTATGGATGAATCCAGCATCCTACTAAAAGAAGAAAAGAGGTGATCTTTTAATTGCAAAGTGTGTCATAAAGTAAATAAAATGGTTGAATTAAAGTTGAATGAGTAGTTTTAGTTCCAGCATTATTCAGCTGAAGAATGCTTGACTTAGCAGTCTTAAAAACAGTTTTATGTGATTTCTCTTTGTTTTTTAGATGCAAAGGAAAATCTTATTAACTCTAATTTGTTTCACAGAAATGTGGCAGTATGGCCAGCCAGGTTTATTTCTAAAACTTAATGCTTTCACTTAAGTGCTGCAGACTTGAAAAAGGGCATGTGTTAAACCCTATACAAACAAATAGGTGCCCAGGTGTCTAAATCTGGAAAAGATCTGTAGATAGTGAAGTATTTTCTATGGCAAAGCCTTTAGGACTACATATGAACCTGAACACGAAAACATTTCGGGGGGAAAAAACAGAGTTAATATACAAAAGAAAAATCATATTCCAGTTTGTCAGATCGAAAGCTTCCATGGACTTTCGTGTCCCTAATGCGCTCTGATTGAAGAGTCAAAAATGGCCTCTCATCACAGCCTTGAAACATGAACCCTTTAATTTTTGGCAACACCTGCCCTTCCCCGACAAGGTTCTACCCAGAAGCCATAGCTCTGACAGTGTCCATTAGAGGTAACGGTAAACATTACAGTCTGAGATTAGCAAACTCTGAGGCTATGGGGATACCAACACACAGGATAGGGCTCTTGAACTAACCAGAGATCGCCTTCAGCCTGTCACTGGGAAGAGAAAAATAGCTTATGCTTATGCCAGCCTGGTCTCTGCTTATCCACATTCCAGGCTCCCTGCCCAGATACATCAAGTTACTTTTATTTCTTAAGAAGGAGCTAACTGATCCCTTCTCCATGTTTAAGCTTGGAGTTCACACAAATATTAACATGTCCTTGCATTTTAGCCCTTTATACCATTTTGATGATGTGAAGGAGACTTACATTTTTCTGTCCACTTTAAGGTCTGCTGACACTCAAGACAGTAAATGTTGTTCAAGGCTCATTTTGTTTGGTTTGGGTAGTTGTTTGGTTGTTTGTTTTGGTTTTGTGGGGTTTTTTGTTTGTTTTGGTTTTTTTCCCCAAGCATGAAATAGGGAAATGCTGTGAAGAAACTAGAATAAATTTTTAAAAACCCACAACAGTCTCCCTTACACAAGTAAGATGTTCTGCGGCTAAAAACAAGCTTTCTGATCGCCAGTCTGTTCTGCATAGTCCAGCTAAATTCTCTGGCATAGAGACCAGAAGAGCTTTTTTTTTTTTTTTGTCCAATGTGCAGAAACATGTTTCACTGCCATTGACCATCACAGAACTCCTGCTTTCAAAACTGTGTTATTGCCCCATCCAAAACTGACAACAAGGTGGCCCAAAATGTTTTGCACAGAGCTAGCAGCTGCTAATACGAGTACAAGGTGTAAAAGCATGCTACAGTTTCTGCAAAAAATATTCAAAGTTCTACATGCTAGAGAGAGAGAGGAAACTGCTTTTCCTTGGTACGTTACTAGATGTCCTAAACCAGTTGCACTCTGTAAATCATTCAGTAATACATTGCTGATGCTGCTGCATTCTTCACAGCCTGTTTTTTTAGTGTAAATTGGCTGTCCACATTCCTTAATGCTTTGAAAAATTTCCCTTCAATCTCTTTCCACTGTACTGTTAATTGTTTACCTATTATGACTGGAAATGTATTGGGATAATGCAAACACACGCAAGACATAATGAAATTACTGCATGTTTGGAATGATTTTTTCTTAAAGACATGGACCTATTTTATAATGAGGATATATTTAACCACCAAAATAATGCTTACACCTCTCTGAAATGACATTTGCTGCAAAGCTGGTGAACTGAATGTGTGCAAAAAACACTACTGTGCTTGAGTATAAAGCTCACAGTTGTCTTCTAATCAGAGTTGTATTTTCTGGGGTTTACTTGACAGAAGCTTGAGTATTGCAAAGAAAATATTTTTCCTGAAATTGCAAAATGCCGGTCTTTTAGTAGTAGAGGTTGACAAGGACTATTTTTGTCTATCTAAATCATTAGGATGTGGAATAAAATCACATCCAAAAACATGGTCTGAAAGTCGGGTAACTAATAGAGTCAGGGATTCAAGTTTGCCTGCTTCTAGCCGGACATGTAGTTGGTTGTGTTTTGAACAGCTGCTCTTCCTGAAGTTACGCTCTGATTAAAAAAGATGTTTTCTTGTTAATCCATCCTGTGGATGAAGTAACAGGTAAAAATAAATAAAAAAGAGCATGGAAAGTAATATGCTAGCCAGTTTTTGTTAAGAATAGAAAGCAATGCTGTCAGAGACTGAAAATAATTTCCTCTGTCAGAAATCTTAGGGTGCTTGTGTAATGGGACCAAAAGAGATACCACAGATTAGATTAAGGTTGCTGAATGATCACTTATTTTGCAAAAATATGGTGTCACATCTGAAGACTTATTTAAGGAAAAATATTTCTCTTGGCCCTGGAATTAAATATTGACATTAAGAAGGTCTATACATCATCTAGTACCTGTGACTCAGAGCTAAAATCCATTATTTGAATTTACAAATATTTTTCCTCAATCACCTTGGTGAAAAAATGTGTACATCATACCTTCAGATTATAGTTTTATTGTTGTTTTTTTTTTAATTGTTTCTAGTAATCCACAGAGACAAACCTGAAAAAGAAGAAAAAATTGAGAGAAAGGAACCCCTAAAAGGTATGTTTTCAGTGTTTGATGTTCTTTGTCTTTTTACCAGTGGTTCAGAACAGTCTAATCTATTGACTCTTAGACCCTTCTTGTAAATCCCAATTATGCTTAAGGTTGGAGGAGGTGTGAGAGCCAGCTGGAAGGAGAATGAGGATTTTAAAAGCGCTTTGAATTCATCACTCTGCAGAGGGGCTAAAATTATATTCAGAGATTAATGAATAAATTGTACTGTATTATTAACTTATGTAAAAGATGCCCAGAGCATAAATAGGTGCCTTTTTTATTCTTCTTGAATAACTCCAAGCATAATATTTGTCTTTGGGAATACTTCTGAGCAAAACATAATGAGTAAATTATAACATACAGGGCACAGTCCCTGGAGGCATTCTGTTTCAGAGACCTGCTTGAGAAAAAAAAATTTCACTAGACTCATTTCAGAGACATTAGGGAGAGGGTGTTAGAGAGGATTTACTAATTTGTTGTTGGTGTATGCCAACAGTAAATTACAGATCCGCCTGTTGTAGGAGTCTGAATCAGTATACTGCTTCCTCTCTCCACCCACAACTCGTGAGTTAGCTCTGGGCTCCAAGAGTTTGCCTCTTGTGAGAGATTTTTTGGCAAAATAGAATTTTGTTGGAACATACCTACTTGTCAAAACACTTTAAGTCTTCTGAGAATATGTCCTTTACATAAAAATGTGATTAATGAAGTCTCAGGCTGGAGGAAGAAACCCATTCTAGAAGAGCAAGTAGGCCAATGATCATAATAAATCACACGAAAAAGGGAAGACCCAATATCCAGCCACAGCTGATTTATTTCAGACCAATAACATAAGTCTCACAACCCAAGTGAACATGCACCTTCCTGAAATCTGTGCTTGTCTAGGCCTTTCCAATGGTCTCTGATTGGAGCTTTTCCACTTTATATAATTCAAAATACATTGAGTTAGCAAGACTGACTCTAGAGGTTAATGGCAGGCACATAAGTTCAGGTTTCTGTTAGAATTAATATTTATTTCTAGAAAATTGAATTATGGTAACAAGAGAAATTTTTTTATGAGATTTGGAAAAATGACAAAGCAAAGACTATATTGTCCTGTATTAAAACATGAATGTGTCATTAAGACTTCTCCTGTTATTTTGTGGAAAGCTTGGGATATTCTTCAATTTCACTTGATAGGAGAACAATATTTAATGTTTTTTAAAGTTTCTTAGAACAGGAAAAAGTTATCCCAGCCAATCTCAGATAGTAAATGAAGAAGAATAAAATTATTATACTACCTTAACTTCTTGTAACTCCTACTAATATTCTGTCTACTTAACTGTATTTTATCTTAAGGTGAATGTATTACTTAGTTTTGTTTAGTGAACTATTTCTACAGTTGCTACTAAAACATTACTGCCTGTAGAGATTCTTTGTAATTACAGTATTAAGAAACATTGCTTTCAGACTGTACATTATATTTTAAAGCTATGACTATGGATACGTGTCTTTCTAAGGCCCATTTCATTGCAGGGTGACTGAGAGACTCCAAAGTTTCACTGCATCCCTATATTTTAACTGCTTATTTTCTACTTTAAATGCATTCCCTTTTCAAGATTCAGATAACTGAGAGAATGAATAAAAACCTATTCTAATTTCTAATCAAGTTTTGTGGTGAAGTTTAGGAAAGTTATCTAACGACACAAAGAATAATTAAAAGTGTCTCAGTCACCTAGAAGTGATTTGGTAACTTAGAAGTGTCACTTAGCTATGTCAGAAACTCATTCTCATGTGTTTCATCACTATATTTCTAAAAAAATATGACAGCCTGAATATTCCATACCCTTCTTCTTTTGCTTCCAGTTAGATATGGAATTCGTGGTACTGTAAAAGAGCTTCCTTATTTTCTCAAGTTTGACAAATGGAGTTTTATTAAACTGGGATGAAATCTCCACAGGAGTTAGAGTTAAAACTAGCCTGCAGTTTCACAGTGGATTTTTCTGATGTGTTGTAAAATCCACGTGCTTATTTCTCATTGTCTGGAAATTTATTGTGTAAAATCCTAAGAAAAGTGAGTGGAAAATGTTATGTGGATGAGTGGATAGCATAATACTATTTCCATTATCATAATGTTAATTTTCACTTTACATATCTAACTATGGCTCTGAGATCATCACTGAGGGGACTGAGCTCAGCTAGTGTCCATTACTAGAGATCTGTACCCATTACTGGCGATCCATATCCATTACTGGTTATCCATTCCAAGCCAGCTGGCAAGTGGCAGATGTGTCATTTGTGCATGTGATGCTCTTATGCTCCAGGATTGATTCCAGGGTTTTTACAAGCCTCTGCCTGACAGAGTATGGAGTGGCCCAGGTGACGTCCTCTTTCTGGTGCAGGCAGCAGCATTTACTCTTAGCTCTGCCTTGCTCCTTGACAGTTTTCTGAAAATCTCTCTCCAGCAATGGACAGACAATTGTAGGCAATGATGTTACTGTAGTAAACAGCTGAGGCATGTTACCATGGCTTGGGTGGTAAGCTGGTAAGCAGTAACTTGTTAGCCAGAGCTGTCTGCTCACACCCATGTAGTGAGATGTACGCTGTGCAGATACGCACAGGATAACTCAGGAGTAACACAGGTCGCCATTTTGTCTTCTAAGGATTTTCTTGGTATAATTATTTTTGATTCTTAAGTCTTTTCCACATTTTTTTTTTCATGTATATGAACACGTTTCTTCTTTCGTAGTGACGCATAAAGACAAGCTGGAAAGACAAGAAAAACCTGAGAAGAAGGAAAAGCATGCAGGTAATGATTTAATGTCAGAATTTATTTTACATTTTGAGGTACCCCGGAACTAATTGTCTACTCAATTTCGATTTATATATCTCCTCGGTGGAGAAACATGTTATGGAACTTTATGAAGAAAGATCATGAGATCAAGTAAAGATTTGCAAACATACAGAGTAGCATTTTGTATTCCTTCTGCATGTTTGTAGGGTTTTTTTTCTGAGGAAGGGAGATAATATCTTTTGTACTCTGGATTAGTATAATCTCCCAGTAATCACTGAATATTTCCAACACTCACAGTAAGTATGGTTACTAAGTGAATACGGTCATCCAGGAAAAACACCTGACAACCTGTAAACAAAAGTATTGAGGCAGGCCATGTGAAAAAAAATGTTTTTAATATAATATTGCGTAGAGCTGTTGCATAGGCATTGAATAAGGCAGGACTAATTATTTTAGTAGTTACTTGAAATAAATAGGTATCTAGCAGTGCTTTATCTTCCACAAGTCTTACATTTTCTGAAACACCAACACAAAACTGGAGAGTACATAGCAATGCTCATGAATACATTTTTGTGTTCTTAGTATAAACTCATGTGCTGAAGTCAAGTAGGCAGCTGAGTGTTTTCACATGCCTGGTCCCTGTAGAGGATATGAACACATACAAATAGCAGTTCTGCACACCTGGGGACAAGTTACTGTGTAAACATCAATCTCAAAAAATTAGCATACCAGAGTCCACAGAGGAGAACATTCCAGATTACCCACCACTCAGTGACTACTGCACAACTCAGGTGTATTCTGAAACCTGAACCAGAAATCTACTCACTACAGTGTATTTTATTTCAATTTGTAAAGTGGAAATTAAAAGCAAACAAAAAGCCCCAAAGAGCATTAGTTATAATGCCATTGCAATTAGATTTGTAATTAATTATAGTGTTTAATCATTCATAACTGGCAAAACTGTTAGTTGTTATGTGGAGTTCACAAAATCCTTCAGAAATGAACCACAGTAATAAACAAGAAAGCTCAAACATAAAAATAAACCAAAATAAACCTATAAATGACAATATAAACAAAACAAACAAAATGAACCAGTAAAATGACATAAATAAGCATGACTCTTCTTGACTAAATTCTTTCATGGCATTTCAGTTGTGCCAGAAAGGCCATTCCTCCCCCAGCTGATGGCAGAGACCTGGTAGGGATGGTAGACAAGTTTTTGGTAGTTTGAATCACGTGTTTTGATATCAACAGCAGACAGCAGCAGATGAATCAATCTTTCTGGTTCTGCATGGACAGTCATGGCGCATAGTTGTGTGATCTTCTTTCTTTTCTTTCTCACTTAAAAATACAATGTTTCTCTTTTTAAATAACCATTAATGTTGTTATTTATTTCTAGCTATTCACAAAGAGAAACCTGAAAAGCCAGAAAAATATGAAAAGAAAGCACCTTCTAAAGGTAATGCAGATTATTATTATTAGATGCTATACAATTGTAGATTTTCAGTGCTTACATAGTTCTGGAGAGTGTGGAGATGAACATTTAAAGTATAAAGCTCTTCTAGTCTATGCACCATGGTTTTGGGTGCTCTCACTTTTGCTTGAGCAGGTCTCGATCAGCCCCATGGTGAGGTCTTGCTCAGCATATATTTTTTGCTTAGTTCTCTTGTTTTGATGCCCAGGGGTAATTATGAATCATTCTCATGCAGCTAAAGAAATAAGCCTATGACTATTATATTTGCATTCCTTTATGTCTTTTACTCCACAATGGGATTCAGTAATTTGCCTGTAGAGGAGGCTTTCTCTTGTGTATCAATTTTCAGTCTGGTATAGACCTAATAGAAGAGTGTTTACTTTCTCCCAGTCTGGGTCTTCCATCACATCCAAAAATAGATTTTCATTTTCTTACCTTTATTTTTTTGCAATAACATTTTCATTTCACTATATGATTTGTACTGTCCTCCATGGGAGAAGGGGCTTTCGTTAAGATTTACATATCTGTTAATTATCGTATATATTCTGAAGCAATATCATGTATGAGAGGTGATTTTCAATATTCTTTTGACTGATAATTCCATCTTTAGCCATGATTTGGACAGGGGGATTTAAAAATTCAATCTACTTGCCCTGTTATGACATTGTTTAAAGACAAACATTTATTATTGCTTGACATTTGAATGTTTTTTACTCTGAGCTTGTTCGGGTTTTTTTAACATGCATTGCTTTTTGGAAGCCAGATATTTCTATACTGAAGTTGGGTTTCAACCTTTACCTCTTCTTACTTTTACCCAGTTAACTCTTGAAAAAACACTATGCAATGTATCTTAATATCAGTCTGTTATGGCATTCAGATTAATCTCATGATAATGGGATGCATAAATTAATTAGATTTCATTTGAATCTGTTCAGACAATATAGATTCAAATGTACAAATCAGTCTTTATTGTACTTGACCTTACTCTAAGGAGAAACGTAAAACAGAAAGTAGGAGTGAAGAAAACATGGAATGAAGATTTATAACTTAAAAAGACTTTGAAAGGTAGCCATTGTCCAGTCTCTCTTTTAAAGGGATATTTGGTCATTTTTTTTACTTTCAGTGTATAACTTGAAAGTGTAGGGGGTTTTTTAATAAAATGAAATCACATGGAAGTAATCCAGAGAAAATAAATGCCCACGGTGTCTTTGTAGATTTGAAAAGCAAATAACTTCCAAGAGTCACTGAGATATTGCTAATGAGCAGCCGGCCTGTTTACCCATTTATCTTCTGCTAGCTAACCAAATAATCACTTAGAGCCTTAATGTGTTTAATAGCAGCTATGACTCCAGTCACTGGCTGGAAAATTTTAGGAAGGATTTGGCCAGTTTGTAGCTAGGAAGGTTTGTTGCTGCAGTGTGACATAGACACGCCGCCCTCTTTTGAATAGTTTTCATGTCCCTGTGGGTGGATTCAGTGCACTAGGGCACTCGTTGTTTTCAGCTCTTCCTAAGGCACATTTCTGCTAGCAGTGTGCTGATCCAGCCATTGCCAGGCTCTCCTCCCTTTTCTCTGGGGTCTGCTCTAAACCGAATTACCTACCAGCAGTGCTGAAGGGCCATTTCAACCACTTGCAACCACATCCTAAGAAATGAGGATGCTCAGGTCCAGGCCAACAACAGGCATACTAAAAATCGAGTGGCTAGCAGGTTTTCTCTACGCTCAATGAAAAGACTTACGGTATTTTTTCAGTCCCTGTTAAAGGCTCCAGAAAGACTCAGTGATATGAATTCTAATTAAACACATCATCTAGAAACCAGCTATATTAAAAAAAGAAAAACAAACCTAAATATCAAACATGACTCATAGAGGCAGAAATTCCAGTCTGGAATTCAGTTAGAGAGGATGTTACTATTATGTAGTTATCACTTGAAAGAAGTGTAATTAACTCTCAAGGTTGTTTTGTTCCAGCAATGTGTCTGGATGGCAAGCAAGAGAGGAAAGATAGAAGTCTTCGCATAAAATTTTGACAGCCTTTCTGGGACATAGCAGTGTGTGTTTACACAGTGTATCCTGTGCGGACATGAACCCACTCAAGCTGGGCCCTGAAGTGAGCAACAGGCTTGTGGCTGTGTTTGTAAGACAGCAAGCTCAAGAAAAACACCTCTCTGTAAGATAAATGTAGCCGCATGGCTTCCCATTGGCTGTAGCACAAGACCAAGCCTGTGTCTGCTCAGAGCTTGAGCTGAGAAGGTTTGTGTCTTCTGGAATATTCATTATAAACATTCCCTACAAAGCTTAAGATCTGTATGATTGACTTATCTTATCGTTAGGTGAGTCTCAACAGGTATTTTGAAGCTTTTTACTCCAGTGTGCGAACTTGGGAAAAAGAAGTAAGAATTTTGCAAGCTGGAAAAAACAGGAATCATGAAGAAATGTAAAACTTCCGGGGATGATGTTGTGCTTTAGCAATATTTTCTCATTCTTTGTGAACTTTTTTTCTCTAATATACAATTGTACTCTTTTCTAGTAATTCAAAAAGACAAGCCCGAAAGACATGTAAAAGCTGAAAAGAAACCTCCTCCTAAAGGTATTTATTTATTTATACTGAATTTTTAACCCTAATTTACATTAAAATTCATAAACTTTATTTTATTGGAGCAGAGAATATAATCTGTATGAAAAATCAGCTGCATGACACTGTAATGAAATTAATATATAATTCAAATCAAAATGTCTCTAGAACATTCAAGGGTTAGTTCTATGCATGATCCCTTTTAAAACATGTTGAAATTTCAAAGATGAAAAAGGTGTGAACTACCTTTTCCCTGAAAAAAAAGTAGGCCTATCTGTAAGTGATTTGACATATGCATTTTCACTGTAACTAGGTAAGGAAATTCTTTCTTCACTAGCCAGCAATGCTTGGTCATGCCATGATTTTGTTTGGAAGTAGGAATGTCCTTATATAAGTGTCTGTATTCTGTTTTATAATAGGTAGAACTATTCAGTTTACATATTGATAAAATCACTTTAGTCAGCCCCGTGCTTTAATGGAAACAGAAATCTAGAGCTTTACAGAAGACAGATTTTGTAGCATAAAAGTTTGCCTCAAGGATGGAGACAGAGCTATGAAGAAAACGTGATGTGTGAACATCACATGAAACAGATTAGTTTAAACCATATTCAGTGGCATTTTAAACTACTGTTGGATTTTCCACTGAACTAGAAACACATATATTGTCAGCATCCATGTCTCAGATGACAAAAAACTGCTGATACATACGAGCAGGAGGAATATTCTTGGTCTCACCAACCTCTGTGTAGCTTCAGCCACTGATATTCACAATTTGTGATTCTCCTTAGAAGCCACCTCACTCTGCTGCAGGGTGCATCATGAATTGGCCTGTTTCAAATTAGTCTTTCATCCTGGGAATCAGTATAGAGAGAGACTCAAGAACTCAAGTCTTCTTGTTCAGATACCTAGAATCAGTGCATAAAAGGGACCTGTACGAATAGCCACACTTTAAACCAATTACTTCTAGAATTTATAACAGAGTTTAGCTCTGATGTCTGAAGTCTGAAGTTACTCAGATTTAGCCTGGAAGTACCTTCCATATTTGTTTCCTTAATGACCAACATCTGTCTCCCTAGTTTATATCATAAAAGCTATCATATTGTCATTAGAAGCATTTAATATTTTTTGCCATATCTTACTATATTTAGTATCAGTCAAACACTTGGTACATGCCTGAAGGCAAAACATGCTTGCATCTCATATATACTTCTAATTCTGTCTGGTTTGGGGGGATTATAGTTTTCATCAGATCTGAGCAATGTGTTAATAATGAGAAATACCCACTAGTATTAGCACAAGATAAAATAAATGGTATTATTATTTTGTGGGGAAAGAATGACACTGAAAGTTTTTTCTTTATTACCTGCAGAGGAGAAGAAAGTAAAGAGCACTAAAGTGGAAATAAAAGTTAAAAAGGAAGTGAAGGATGGAAAAGGAGAAGCAAAGACGACTGAGAAGGTCAAGCAGGCAGAGACAAAAACAACAGAAGTTGGGCTAATAAAGGCCAAACCAAAAGTTAAGGAGGAGAAAGCTCTTCAGACTGTAACTAAATCGGAAAAGAAAGGTAAAAAAAATGAGGAGGAAACAGATGAAGATCTTAGAAAGCTAGTAGGGAAGAAGCAGAGAGAATGGAATTAAAGCTGGCAAGGACCAAAGTCCACCCATGAAAAACAGAAGTGCAGTACAAATAAATTCCAGATGAATCTCACACTGCTAGGAGTAGACTATCAAGAATAAAATGTTTAATCTTAATAACTAGCATATTCCAACTGTTTGGCATGGCTAAAGATTCATTTTAGTTTAAATCTTTCTTTACCAAGGACCATTCTCTTCAGATAGGCCTGAGCCTTCATGGATTTGCTCGGTAGCATCTTGCATAGTGTATTGCTGGCAGAGTTATTTTGGAAAATAGAGACTATCCAATGAACTGTTGGGAATTTTGATTTGTTTTTACATCTACATATGTCTTCTGTAACTATGAGAAAAGTAGAAGCAGAGGAAAGGGAATGTAATAATTTGTTTTATATCGGATTATATGAGACATTGTCATGTTGTCAGGTATTTTATGGCATAGTGATATACCTGCCTCATAATTTGATGTGAACAACTTCCAAATTTCTCCTAAAAAGGAAATAAATGCCATTACCCTCTTGAAAGGAAGAAATTAAGTGATAAAATAAAGAATCAACATGCATCAACACCAAATGGAGGTGTTAACTATACGCTCCTCTTTGTCAGAGCCAGCCTGTGTTCTTCCACTCCCAAGTTGCACTGACTTGTTCCCTGATTTCCCTGTGGCTCTTCCATGACGTTAGGTACAATCTCATACGAATGAAGGTGGCAGGACCTGACGCTCTGTATGAACTGCCACACTGCAGGCACAGGATTATTCTGACATTAATAGAGGCAGCTCAGCGTTGCGTGGCACACCTATTTGATCCTTTCAGCTGATAACCACAGATAAACCATATTGCCTGAGCACCAAAGCAGCCATTCCTGTGTAGATATCTGAATCTGCCTGGGCGGCTTCTCTCAGAATTTCATAACCATCTGGTCACTTTGGGAGTTGCCTCAATTATACCTTTCTAGAAATCAGAGATATTTTCAGACATAGCTCCCTTTCTGACATGTATAGTGTGCCGAATCAGTATTTTTTATTATTCATATTCTAGTTAATTTTGGTTTTTACTTGAAATATTGGAGCCTTTGAGGCACAAAATCAAAGCAGCATCTTTCATGCTGATTGCAGTGACCAAGGGGAAATTCAGCAAATTGTTGAACTCCTCTTGGGAGGTTCAAATCTGTTCAGTTTTCCTTTGCTCTCACAGAGTTTCAGTGCACAGTGGGATCCACTCCATACTGTTCAGGATAAGGCTCTTAAAAATGGTAAGCAGATGAGACACTTTACTCCCTGATAGCACAATATTTTAAGTAAGGGTCAAAGATTACAGAGAGCAATAGAGAGTGGTGGTGGTTTTTTGTTTGTTGGTTTGGGTTTTGTGAGATTTTTTTTCCCCTCCTTTAGCTGATATATATTACCAAGATGATCCATCTTAACATCAAACATTAACAGATCACTTTGTAAGTCTACTTTAGAGTGTGACCCCAGTGACTGTGCACTGAACCCTGGCAGGTGAAAGTGGGATGAGCAGCTGGAGTGGAGGAAGGAAGGAGCCTCTTCAACTGCCCTTATCACTGGAGATAGGGCTACACACGTTCAGTGAAAGCTGCCTTTTCTACTTTCATCCTTCCTTTTTCCACCATAAACTGCTGCTGCCCGGCTGGATACTCTTAGAAAATTCAGTTCTATATTTCAGTCCCACTGTGACCCAAGGTGAACATAATTTAGAATTCAATGGGGTTTTGCCAAGATTTCCTGTTCCTGCAATCCTTACTTTTTCTTGCTCAAGGGAGTAGTTCAGCCAGTTTTTCTGCCACAATGTAAAAAATATAACAGTAATCACAGAAGAGTTGTTAAGATTTCCCTGATGTTGCATCATTCTTTACTCAAGTTAAAATTAAAAAAGATAGGTCATCTTCCAGGGTAAATCACACAAGATCCAATGACAGAAATATCTATGACTGTTTTTATCAGTTAGAATCTAGTCCCAAAATCTGACATGATTTATTAGTACTCAAATTAAATATTTTGCTACTATTACAGAGGTATAAGGTAAAAACTATAGTGTAAAATTCTCTGTTTAACAAGACAGTTTAAATTAAAATGAATTTTTAGCCATGAAAAGACATTTAGAAAATCATATTAATTTAAAATTCCTTGGGTTTCAATCTTTGCTGATCAGCAGAATTTCCATGAACTTCAAGGAGATGTTATAGTTTACCTTATTATTTCATAGACAGTAGAAATGCTATTTTTATTATTCAGAGTTTAACATTCTGCCTTCAATTATTTTTATAAACCCCAATTTTCCGGGGCTGAGTTGCTAAAGATATCCTACAAGGAAAAGATTAATACAAAATCTTTTTTCTCAGGTACAATCAAGATTAAGGTTTTTTGGAAAAAAAGTTTATTCGTATGACATTTCCACCAAAGAACAAACAAACAAGCAAACAAAAGCACCAAACCAAACAAAACACTTGACTCAAACACCCACAGTCTATTTTAATCCTGGTCCATATTACTGCATTTAAATAATTATTTTAATGATTAATAATTGGGTTATTTTAATATCCATTAAATTATGTTATCTGAATTGATATAATAATTGATAATTAATAATTGGATTGTTTTAGTATCAGTGAAATGGTGTGAGCTGCTAGGCCCTTGGGCTATGTCTATGTCATAACCTAAATAGAACCAGCCCAGGCTGCTTCTCTGTTATGTGACTGTCCACACAGCTTATGTCCCCTGACGTAGTTCTGTCCCATGCCATCTACCAGCCCTTTGTACAATCCCCCAAAATGGTCTCAATGGTCCCCAAATTATTCCCAATGGATAGCATGGATGAAGGCAGCTTGTTTTGGCAAAAGAGGGGTAAGGAAAACTCAGCTCTGTGGGCAAGAGCTTTGCCCTGTTATTTGCTTTCTGGGGTAAACAATAGACATTGGTCCATTTTATTTATTAATGCTCACTGAGGACATATTTGCAAGTCTATTGAAGTCAGTGCAAACACTTTGCTGACTTCAGTGGCTTTAGATGGGCTTACTGAGAGTACAGATGTGTACAAGTGTTCTCACACATATGCTGCTACTTTTTCCAGAAAATTAGCATGTAGGCTCAGGGCACAGATTGCAGCCAAATTCTTTAGATTCCTTAAGGGTGGAATCCAAAGCTGCAGCCAGCCAGGATGATAAACTTCAATTCTTAAATATGAAAGTAGAAACTGCTATGAATGATCATTAAATGTTTTAAAAGCGGTGTTTATAGCCACAGTTCTGTATATATCCTGCAAGGTTTGCCCCAGGTTCTACAGTTCTGAGTAGTGTTACCCTCACCATGTCAGTAACAGGATATAGCTGCATGGACTCCTATTGACTAGCAGAAACAATTGGGTATTTGCTGAGCTTGTAAACCCTTTCCTAATTTCTGCAACTACATAGGAAATCATGACTTGAAAGTTGCAGTTCTCCACCCAATGAATTCTATGACAGTCAACATAACAGAGCAGCAATCACATAAATGCCTCAGCATCAACATATAATACTGATGCTCTAGTGAACTATGTTAAGAAAACAAATAATACAAAAAATGTTATATACTTGGGAATGTCATTCTGCATTTAAATATAAGAGTTATGCCATTATTTTAAATTTTAAGTATTCCAAAGTCAGCATAATTTTATTTTGAAGTTACAAAGGGAAAGCAGGTGTCTTTGTAGGTGAGTAGGAGATGTAACAGGAGATGGAGAGAGAGGAAAAGATGTAACTTCTGTAGCCAAGGAACTGGGCTAGAACAGTCTAGGACAGACAGATAAATATGTTTAACTCAAGGAGAGTTGGGAACTGACTTAGCTAACCAGAGTTGGCATTTAGTCATCAACATTAATTTTCAAAGTTAATGTCCCTTAGACTCCAGTGGGGCAACATGTTTTTTTTCAGGCCAACTGAAGAATCCAGCAATAATGTTGTGATTCTTTTACACTCAGTTACAACTGGTAACTTTTCTTCATCATTCTTATTGTTAGAAATTTTTATGAAGGTTTATGTATAGGTCAATATACAATATACAACCTTTCTGAAATCAATTTCATTTAGATTGAGAAGCCATCATTTCTGAATAGCATAATATTAATATATATATATATATATACAGATGTAATATATATATATATATATACAGATATATATTTGTAAAGATTAGTGCTTGGAAAATAATTCTGTAGCAAAATGATAAAATTCAGGGGAAAATCTCATTGCTACAAGAGTAAGTACACAGAGTTCTCTTTATATTCCCATTCACTAAATGTAAATATTGATTATACTGTTAAAACAATATTAACAAAATACTGTGATATAAAACTTTATTGAATTTTTCTATAAACTGGCTGAAACTATTTGAAATGGATCTTCAAGGAGAAGAAAAAGTCTTTGGGACCTGTGCCCAGGCAGCAGATTGCACAGTACTTGTGTGTGGGGTCAGGATCTCTTCCAAAACCAAGGCTGTGCACTGCTGACCTGTGGCGCACACTGCACCCTGAACCCTCAGAAGCGTTGGTAGCACTGAGGCACTAGTAGCTCTGAAGTTCTTGGCTGGGAGGCTTGAATTAGTTCTGGACAATAAATTGACTCTTTTTGAACATGTGAATTACTTGAAGGCCAGGAAAAAAATACCAAACATAAGTAAGACTATCCTTGAAATGTGTCTTTGCACTGCCAAGTTTTATCTTCACTGTTAAATAGAAACAACATTTCAAATTTACTTTCTTGATTACTCTTTTTTTTTCCTTTTGCTCTGTTAGATCAATATGCATTCTGTCGCTATGTGATTGACATGTTTGCGCAAGGGGATTTTTATCCAGGTACTTTCCTACATCACTGAACTCTGTTCTAATATTCTTCTGTTTCCCTGAGAGTGTCTGATCCTTTATGTATTAAAAGCGTGGTTTGTATTGTTGAAAGGTCTCACAAGTGCAACAAGAGTGTGCAAATAGTTTTAATAAAGCATAAGAGCTAATGGCTGTATTATTAAAGATTTTAATTTTTGTCTACAGTGCATGAAATAAAATTAAGGTAATGTTAAAAGTAGAGTTAATTTAAGGTTATGGAAATTGGTGGAACTGTTCATGCTTTTTTTTGGCTGAGATGCAAGAGGAAGGAGCTTATTGTTAATAGCTTATTGGCTTTTTATTTTTCCCCTACAAATAGCAAGCCTTGACCCCAGAATGTTTCAAAAATAGAACTGCCATTGTTGGTTTTAGTATATAAAATATCTTAGCTGATCCATCACGTCTGTGTTTTATCTTCTCTCTTCCCACATGTCCATGCTCATCTATTCTAACACAGACACTTTATTCTTAGCCAAAAAAAGAAGCTAGAGCTACTGATGATGACTGAGCATCATCTCATAATATTAAATCAATCTACCCTGACCCTATTTAATCTACACTCTTCCTTCTGAAATCCGGTGCAAGAGGACATACTACAGAGAGGACATAATCCTAGGAATGAGAAGTAATTATATTTATGAAAAGAGTCAAGTATAGAGTATTTAATAACACATTAAGCCTTACAAGCTTTGTTTATTCTGTTACTTTCCCACGAAGCTCTCCACTGGTACTTCTCTGATTTGGATGTGTTTTCTTCTCTCTGCATTGTGGCTTAGGTCCTCTCTTGACATGCCCAGGTCTAGTCAGAGCTGGGAAGTCCTAAGGACATAGCTGAGAAACAGACACTCTCAAAACGGAGAGAGAGAGGACACAAGAAAATGAACAAGCTTGGGATTTTGGAGGGAGAGAGTTTGCATGGCCTGATCTCAGTGGGTGACATGGAGAGATAGAGGAGTCCATTAAAAGGGAGCAAAGTATTATACCACCTCTAGATTTATAAAGACAGCCAGTTATAAACAGAGGGACTGGTCTAGATCAGAGTGTGAAAAAGGTTAGCAAAACCTTCCACAGACCTTCAGTTATGCTTTGATTTTAAAAATAACCTCCTGTACCAGATGTGATGCACCCAGTTTCTGGCTTTACACAGCTGTACCATTAATAAATCACCACACAAAGACTTCCATGGAGATCTTCAACATCTCTCTTATAGTTGTCCTGACATTTACAAGCAGCTTTGACACACGTCAGAGCCTTTTTTTCCAGATGGTTCCCTGGGCTGATTGACACTCTCCTAAAGCAGAGCAGACATGCTGTGGGAAGGGAGTCTTGCTTTTCAGTTTTGACCTTTCCAGCTATGAGGAAGCTGGGAAGACCATGAAAGGGAGCAGGGAGATAGAGGGAAGTCTGTAGTCACCTAAATTTCAGAAGATAAAAGACATGACTGACTACTCTTGCCTCCCAATGTTTGCCTTGTGTTATTTCAGTGTGTTATGACAGACTTGTACTAAGAAACCACAGGTTAAACAGCTGAAAAATGTTTAAAGGTCATTGGGTGGTCAGCAAGCCTTACAGGAGAACAGCTAGGGAGACAGCCTGAGACCCCAGAAAGTGGAAGTAAGTCATAAAACAGTTCGAATCATCTGATTTGTAGGTGAAAAGTATGAGGACAGTCCCTTAACTTACAGTAGGAAAAGTCCACCTGTGGCTCCATCTGTAAAGCAACTATTTGACTTGCTAAATAATTTGTCAATATCTGAAGTTAAATGCTGTGAATGATCATTGTGGTGGAGCCTGATACATTTTTGTGGGAGGTAAAATAAAACATTGCCTTCAAAACAAGCTTTAGTCAACCCACAAGATGTGAAAGACAATTCTGAAACATCCAGACCATGTCTCTGAAAAACAAGAAAAAGGCCAGGTATGGCCATCTCCGTGCTCTTTATAGAAATCATTGAGGAGAGTGCCACCAAACACTGCTCAGTTTTGTTTGTTACTGCCCATCATCTCAGGCAACATGTTCATTTCACACTGACCTTCGTGAACTGGAATATTACTGTAATTAATTTTCTTGAATTGGTAAATGTGGGGAAAACACGAGCACACTAAGTCCCTTTAATAACCATAATATCCAATTAGCTTCAAATTCTGCTATATTTTATCCTTTTATCAGTTTATGTATTTCATTGTGAATTACACTGTCCAAACAAAGAGATCCGAGTGCAATTCAGCTAAGGAATTTAATTACAGTCATCCTGACATTTCTCTACTTTCAAACCAGGAATCATTGCCATTAATCCCAATATTGGAATTTGTGATGAAGAAAAAACATGTTTTTCTCATAGAAAATTCCTTCACATAAGTATATTGGTTTTTTTGCAGTATTGTTTACACCAAATATAAATTTCTGTCTTCTTGACTTTAGAAGAGCAGTGTCTCACTCATTAGATTCCTTAGGCACAATACATGTATTTATAATATCATAACAACAATACCATTCAGTATCTATTTTTTGATAGTATTTTTGGAATTATTTATATTATTCATATTCATATTTGAAATTATTTGTATTATTCATATTCATTACTGGCAACATTGGATTATTTTAGGCTTATATAAATTTCATGCAAGAAATTATGGCAAAGTATATCATTTAAGGTGACATTTTATAGTGACCAAATTATTAAAAGTAAAACTCAGGTCCTTAGGTTTCACTCATTAGATATACTTTTCAAAATATGTCAATATATTTTGACAGTCACCTGAACTATCTATTGGAGGTCAGTCAAGGTCTTTGTTGATTTTAAGAAATGAGACTGAAATTTTGTTCATTTACTCAAAGTTTTGTCATGTTACTGCAGTGTCAGCATTAAAAAATGAATAAAATATATATAAACTGTACACAGTAAATTCACAGGAAGTCATAGAAGGGACAATTCTTGCTAAGCTGCTTTGTGAAGCATTAGCTGGTTGTTTTGTTTCTCTTGCCAGCATTTATCCCTGAAACAGACCATTTTCATGAAGATCCGCCTGTAAATAGAAATAATTACATCCATATCAATTAACTTCCAAGGCTTCTATTTTACTTTTTATAAAAGAAAAGTATTTGATATTCTCAACCCTTTACAATAGATATCAGTGGAGTTTTAGCCATAAACTCAGATAGGTTTTGCTAAACTAGGGGCCCATCTCATGAGTATCATGACTGCAACAATGACCTGCCCTGGATTCTGCTGAGGCATTTAGAGATAGCCCTTTTGAATTCTACTGTATACAGTATAAAAAATTGCTCCCTGATTTTATCAGATGAAGTATGGAACTTGAGAATATTTTTTCTTTCTGTCTAACATGCATGTGATACGTCACAACCTCTCAGGGGGACTGCCGAACCACCTTTCTCCAAAGGCTAGATTTTCTGATCTTATTTATCCTTGGACTAAAGTTTCTCAGCCAAGTATGGGCAGTACTGCCCCAGCATTAACAAATCACTCATCCAAATTGTTTTGTACTCCTTTTGGCTGCTTGTAAATGAAGAATTAATATACACTTATTCCAGGGTTGATTTTCCAAGTTTTACTTCTAATACTTTAAAGAGAAAAGCTTGTTTTTTAGGACATGCTGAGCCACATTGGTTTTGACTGGAACCTCTGTTCTGACACTGGTAATTCTGACTGTCATTGGTATTTCTGAGGTCCAAAATAGCCTTTCTGATACAGAAGGCCACTGACTTTCTCTTGTCTAGTTTCATGGATATAGTCTATTCCATGTATTTGAGAATTTATTTGATATGTCTGAATTTTGTTCTGGTTAATATGTCTTCTTATTGATATTTTTATATTTATTGGTAGGAGAAAAGGTTCTATTTTAGTAGAAACCTTTAATTAGATTTTCATAACTATTTTTTTGACCTTAGAGAGCTTGAAATCCTTATCCATGTGGATGGATTTTAGGGACAGTAGTTGGTCATTCTTTTAGTATGTAGCACATGCATCTCTAAGTTAACTGCATCTGCTCTACTTTATTCACCCTGTGTCATACTCCTATTTTACCACTCCTCCCCTGCTTTCCCTGCAACATTTGCCAGCTTGCTTTACATTTACATTTGCTGAACTACTCTGGCAGATCAAGGAGTTGTTCCAATGAAATGCCTTTTTTATTTTGCATCTACCTAAAATGGATTCTTGCATATCTGTCTTTTTGCATGCCCACCTCAGCATGTGGTTGTGCATGCTGTGTACTGGTGAATGAAGAGTGATAAGGATCTCTTGGATATTTGGTCGTAACATGGCACCCTTGTTTCCCACAGGCATACTGTATATTTATGGTCAGATTTTGTTTTCATTTTAATCACTTGGAAGTTTATTTTCTGTTCATAGTTTTACTGTGCTAAACAACTTGCATTTCACAGCACACTGGACTTACTACTGGATGATATTTACAATTACCTAATTGACAACAAACACAGTGGTAGAACAGATGTGATATTACTGTCAATTTAGCCTATCTAAAATCTTTGTGCTGAAGCACCCAATAACCCTATGCAGCTTATACCACTACGTGACTGTTTCCAATAATAACTAGACTGCACAGGAATGCAACCATACTATTTCCTTTCATCAGTTTGCCCTCATACATTTACTGTGTATTTCCATGTCATGCTCTAAAAGCCAAAGTGACATAGACAATTTTATTAATCTTACTGTTGAAAAAATATTTACCTTGGAGAAATTAATCAGGATTTCTGGCACATTTACATGGCAAGAGTGTATCCTATAGAGTAAAACAGTCATTCCACCTTCTCATTAAAAATCATCGAATCCTCACCCTTTCAACATATGCTCACGAAAAAAAGAAAAAAAAAAAAAAAAAAAAAAAA
>NW_020799097.1:56845301-56888415 GCF_003259725.1 Athene cunicularia | reverse complement strand
ACCACTCCTCCTTAAAAAAAAAAAAAAAAAAATAAAGAGAGCTTTAAGTGCCTCATTTTGAAAGTAAAAATGCCTGTATTTGCTGTGGGTGGGCTGTAACTCTGGAGTTAAATATTTTCCCTCTGCTGTTCAGATAAGAAAATGCTTTGGGGTCTTGAACTATTTTGAAGTGTCACTCCTATTTGATTAAAGACTAGGAAGTGTCGTGGATATATCAATGACAGGATATAACTTTTCACGTTAGAACATTACATTTACATGGGGACAACTTTGATACCAGTGCAGGTTCTCTGAGGATAAATTTGATACAGTGCAATAAAAAAAATCTGTCATAATAAATAAGAAAGTAACATGTTATTTGCTTCTTGTTTGGAGAAATTCAGCATGAAAAACTGAGAACTGAGTTATAGGCTTTCACATTTGAGAGCGAGAACTATAGAATTTATTTTTTTTTTTTTCCTGTGGAGAGATGCTTTCTGATGCTATCTACTTAATAGCCCTCTCCCCTACAGTACAAAACAAGCAAACCAGAAATTTGTTTCAATGAAATGCTAAAGGGAGAGTTTGGGAGCTGTGAAACTTTTCCAGTTTTACTTTTTAAACAGAAATGTACTGAAGAACTAATGTCTTCTCCCTCTGATGGTAGTACTGTACCCCAACATTTTCAGAGACTCATATGGATTCATCTTCATAGTTGACAGTTAACTGTCCATCACTTTATAAAAAAGTTGTTCATATGATGAAAAACTTGTCGACACATTTTTTTCTGTTGATGACATAAATAGAGATGATTGAATGACAGAAGCTTTTATTCCTCTAGTAATCTCCTGGGACAATTCTGAATACTTTCCAGTCTGAAAGGAAAGAAGTAATGAAGAGCAATTTTAAATATATGTATGAGAAACTGAAAATTAAGTTTTAATTATTGAAAATTTTTTTACTAATTTATTAATGTGCAATTCTTGCAATAGTTTTAGCTGTCATTTGGAGTCTAAATATCGCTTCTTTACATTCCTATTCGGTTATGTAAAACTATGAGAAGACATCTACTGAGGTAATTTTAATGAAGTTCTTGTCCATGACTCCCTTCTCATCCCAAAAGCTGCATCTATTTGGTCAAACTCTGAAAGGACATTGATCTCTTAATGGGGACGTTATCAGCACACAATCCTGACACCATCCCACAGAGGCAAAACAGTTATCCATTATTCCCTGTTTATATCATCCCACTGTGAATCAGAGCCAGATGCTGGCACACAAAGCTGCATCTGTCAACAGTCTTATGGCACTTTATTGTAACTTTGCCAAAAAAATTTCAAACGACTTTCACTCGCTCAGAAGGAGCTACCCAGGGAATGCACGGTATTCTGCTTCTGTACAGAGGAACGGATCTCTTTCTTTGATAGTTCACTGCAGGCCACTCTGAGGAGTCAGACTATGTGATACAAAAGAAAGTCAAACCCTTTTCTCATGTAAATAAGTCTAAATCCTTGATTTTAATAGAAATAAACCAATCTAATCTGTGAAGGCACGGAGACTAGATTTAAAAAGGTATTATCATCATATTATTATAGTTTATAACTATTATTTCATATTATAATTATTTTACATAGTTCAGTAATCCAGTTTCAAAATCAAGGGTCATTTCAAAACATTCATGAACAATGTCTGAAAAAAATGTGTTGTGGAGGATCATCAAAAAACTCAACCAGTTTTGTTTTGAGAAGTAAGCTATTTAGAAAGTAAAGGCAAAAGTTAAATGCCAAAACAAATGAGCTAATAATAAGCTCACTGAGTTTCTTATTAAAAAGGTAAAAATAAGTTTAAGCAATGACCTTGTAAAATAGTTATCTCATTCAATGACTCATTGTCATAATTGATTTCCAGTTAGAATTATTACAACAAATAGTGATGGTATTTCAAGTGAGTTAAAAAATTAAAGGATTATAGAGCTACACAACCCTTCTTCAGTGCTCAATATCATTGTCAGAAGTGAATTCAATATGAAAAATATTTGCAGAACATTATTTAAGCCAAAAGTATTTTTATCCATGTTTTTGAGGCATAGTTGGCAAGGAAACAACGCAGAAACCTAAAAATCATAAGTTCCAAATGTCAGCTTATAAGAGCATATGTTTCTTTCATAGAGCTTGGATGACTTCAAGTATGGGGAAAAACACAATTCCTAAAAGAAAGAGCCTCCTTTTCAAGCCTAGATTTATTAGCTTTTAAAAACCAGTATATTGCAAAAGAACTCACACAATGATTATGTATATTGCAGATTTTGCTGACAGTATTTCTATCTGGAACACACATAGGATTAGTTATTTAAAGGGATGGAACACAACTGTAGATAAAACTGAAATTGCATTATAAGGAATGGTGGTAGAAAAGACTGTCACTGAAGTCAGCTACATCTAGCTCCACCAATGTTCAGATGGTAGTGTTCAAAACGTGCCATGACAGATTATTCTTCCAGTAAAGATTATTAATTAAGGGAAAATGTTTCAGCCATTTCCAACACATAGAAAGATATTTTGTGTTGACCATTTAAAATTAATCTCCTTCAGTTCTTCCTTTTCAAATGTTCTAAGTATTCCTAAAGTAGCTAAAAGTGGGACAAGATAAAAATGCCTACCATTTCAGGAAACTAGGAACTTCGCACAATTTGCAAGCAAACATCTGTCTTTGATGAGATATGACAACTCACAGTCTTCTCCTTCACTCACTTGTGTAAACCCAGGTTATATATTTCTAAAATATATATATTTGCAAAATTATAAGTGAGCTAATTAATAGATTACCTTTAGAATATACTCCTGAAATTAGGGAAATCGACCACCATACAATGAGTTTCTCTCAACTTTAATAGAAAGGAAAATAGATGAGATCTATGTAAATGTGCCTTTAAACACCTCCTGATGCTGAATATATTGAAACATCATGAAGAAGGAAAAATGTATACTGAAGGGCTTCCAGTTTTCCTCTGAATTTTTCATCAGCAAGGCAAAACCTATAGCTACATCATATGACTGAGAGAAGTTACTCTTCTCATCCAAACATAGATACTCTGTTGTCTTTTCTGGAAAATGATGAAGCTCAGTTTTAACAACAGAAACAGTACCCAGTCACCATACTGTACAGATAAAAAGAGCGTAGACAGGATCTACAAATGCTTTGACAAGATACATTCCATCATGAGGCATTTTCAGCTTAGTGGTAGTTCCTCAGCTCTTCTGCTATGAGAATGTGCAATGCAGAAGAGCGTTCATCTGTGGCCTAAGCATCATGTGCTCTCCCTGCTTTGCTCACATCTACTTTCTTCTGCATCTAGTTGGCAGGCACTGACAGTTATCTGTGGCAAGTCCATTCCTTTCACCATTCTCTGTTCAGGTGCTTCTTTCTTTTGCCATCCACTTTTTTTTTTCTGCATGTATCTGGTTTGTCAAAAAAGACATGCAATTTACTGACATATACATAGAATCAGTCAAGACTAATTTATTTTATCTTCATCAATAAATGGTTTTCTTCCCTCTGGTACTTCACTTACCTTCCTCTTGATTCACTTTGTCCTTCAATATACTCATTATTATCTGACAGCATAAACAGCACATAGAGTTCAAAAAGCATTTGATGCCCACACACTAAACCTAAACAATGCTTTTATCTATTTTTTAGTTAAGCCTGACAACAAAATCCTTTCTCTATATGTGATATTCATTTGTATAATTGCTGGGGGGTTGAGGAGCACTGTGTTACTAGGCAGCAGTTACAGTGAAAAATCATGTCCAGTTCTTGATTTTAGTCTTGGAATATTTGGATGGCATGTAGTGTCATCTTTATGTAGAACAGCAAAATGAGATGTCTGCAATTCATTGTACCTCACTTAGATACCCAAAAGTTAATTGCCAGACTTTAACCTTTAGCTGTCTTTATAGCAAATGGTATAAAATGGAGTCTTCCAGAGGACAATTTCATCCTAAAAAAGATGCCTAGGATAGAAAAGAGTAATCACCCTTTGAAGGTACCAATTTCTTTCCATTGACTATAAAGGCATCCCTCAGGTGACTGATCTAGATGTAACTGTCTACAAGTTAACTCTTAAATGTCTGGTTGAGAGAGAGCTACATACATTCAAGAAATACGCTAAAAAAGTGCAAGCAAGGATTTTGCTCAAATGAACGCTTGAAATGCTAAGTTTTCTGTAAGCTTTCAAATGGTATTATCAGGAGCAGCTGTTGACTCAACCAAGAAACCAGCAGTGCCACTCTGAAAAGTATGAATAACAATAATAGCATAGCGATAGATTTGGGGGAGTGAGAGAAGGGGAAAGAGAAGAAATATAGAGGGAAATACTTTCCTGAATAATTATGGAGGCTGTTCCCTGACCAAATGTGCGAAACAAAAGAAGCTTAAAGAATTTCAGCATCAGAACAAAGTTCCAGTCTCTACAGCTTCCACTTTCACAGAATTTAAGCTTTGGAATTTTTAGTTGCAGCATGCTTACAACATTCAATTTAATGGCTTTTTAAAAGAAAATTTCTATTATATCTGTTTATATGTGGAATAGAAAGGCATGGTAAGTTAAGTCAGTTTCCCAAAAACTATACTGTAGGCCTTGAGCACAAGTGTTGGAATTCATGATAGTGAATCCCAGGACTCTGTCCTAAAAACAATCTCTTTATAAGAAAAAGGATCTTCCCTGGGAAAAGAAAGGGAAGAAGAATCAGAAGTTACCAAAATGTGGTTGGCTTAAAGCAATCATTATCTCCAGTATTACTTTTTTTTTTTTTTTTTGGTTACAGTATTTCTCATAATTCTTCCTACCCTTTACACAAAACCAGCAGCTATACTTTAAATTGTTTCAGCCTGAAACAGTTCAGGTCATGTATTCTGTCTCGCTATAGAAACCACAGCTGCTGAGGAATATTCCATCAAACCTAACATCACCATATGTTTTAAAGGGCCTAAATTTTAGCCTCAAATGACAATATTTATATTTTTGCTATTACTATGTCACAATCTTGTAATTCCCCAAAATATTACAGCCATGACAATTTTAGAAGAAAGAGAAAGCTCACTGAGTTTCTTAATTACACAGAGCCTAACCTTCAACCGTATTAGATACTTAACGCCTACCTAATACTTAGCTCTCATTGATTTCAGTGGGAGTGAGAAACAGGAGATAGTAGCCAACACCTCTGCACTTTCAGGAACTACTCATGATATTTGATCTAATAAAATCTTTCAGTTCTTTTCCCCGTAACTTCAAACTGCATTACTGGAATTCTAACTTCAGAAAAATGGTTATAGATTCACTCTCTTAGGTGATTGTCAAATATAGACAAGACAGGTAACATCATCATCAACTTCTTGTTTCTCTGATTCAGGCAAAAAGATTCAGAGAAGTGAAAAACTTATTGGCTTGTCATCACAGCTATTTGGATTCAGTTACACTTCCAGAGATTTCTATATTAAACATATTAATTATCTACAAATATCTTTAATTGTGAAAAAATATAGTATCTGTAATTTGATTTTATCAATGCTAGGCTGTTTCTGTTTAGCAAGATCTGGCATATGCACTCTTTCTTGAAGACAACATAAAGTTTTAACATTCTTGAAATAATGTCTAGATAACTTTTCTGACTTTAGCACTGAATGTTTCTGAGATGTGGCTGGACTAATGACGGTTGAAATGATGCTATGTACAGATAAACCAAATACAAATAACTCATAGATTACTGAGCCGGGATCCCATGGCATAGTAACAGTCTACTACTTTCATCATAACAGCTTATCAGTCCCCTCCATTCTGTTTAATTGTTAGCAGCAAGTATTTAATTGCAGTGTTTTCTTTTCTCTGTTTTAATTATTTTCCTGTGGATACTTCATATTGTGAAAAGTATACATCTATTCCAACTCCTGATATTCATGATAATTATACTAGGGATCACTGAATATGATACCAATTTATTAAAGGTTATTTGGGGAGAGATAGGAAGGGTGAATATGTCTTTTCATTTTATTATCTGCTTTTACAGTCCTTTCTCACTCCAGTATGTAGCAATAACTATAATAACCCATCATTTCCACACAATAACCCATCATTTTCACTGTCCTAGGACTTAGTTCTTTGAGATTAGTCTTTCACTATTTCTAAACATAACGTGTAGGATTATTTTTACCTGCTAAATGCCCATGATAAATAATGGGAGGAAGTGGAGACAATTCAATTCCATTTTCAGTTTTTCCTATTCAATTTTCTTTTAATGTCAGGAAAGGCTATGTGACTTCATACTTAATGTAAACTGTTAAAACTTAACTTTTAACTCCTTAATGACTTCCATCTTCTGAACACAAGTTAGAACAGCTTTCACAAGATATGGATTGAGCTAAAGAGGAATTTTAGAACCTCAATGTAGTAAAAATCTCTGGAAAAGAATTCTCAACATATTATATTGTTGTAAATGGATTTAGCTGCAGAGATCTGTCTGCAACTAAGATGCATTGCATACATTTGTGTTCGAGAAAAATAGCATCAGCTATAGGTTAAAATAGCAAATAAAAACCTCACTCATAGGTCTACTCATGCCTCTCTTTCCTGCATAATTTGTACACTTGTTATGCACACTTGCATTGTGTTTACAAACCCACAGGAAAAGAAAAATATCAAACAAATTCCCAGCTGTGACTTTAATTGTGTTTTGTGGCTGAGTGAAAATGTGCCAACTAACTGATGTTCACACAACCTCCAGGAATCTGTGCCAATGGAATCTCACACCTGTTCAGTTACCAAATCAAGTAGGGCTAGAAAAAGCACAACAATAAATCAATATCCATATGTACTTGTGTATATATGTGAATGCATATGTACACACATGCTTGTGCATGCACAGACATATGGTATATTTTATATAGGTATAAATGTATATAAATATATTATAAGAATGCATCAAAAACAAAGGATGAAATCTTAATGTATTAAAAATAGAAGACTATCGAGTTGCTGCGACTTTTTGCTTGGTGCCTTGAGAAGGGAAATTTAATCCTTCTCCCTACTCCATTCAAAAGAACATTTAGATTATTAGCCAGCATCCATTCTTCCTATACTTTCACTGTTAACCTACTGGTCCTTGCTTTTAGCTTAATCAATGGATGGCCTCCCAAGGTTGTTAGGTTATTTATAATAGGATTGGTTTTGTTGTCTGTGTGTTGACAGAGGAGTATCTCTCAATAACAGGCTTTACACTTAAATTAGATACTATGTAAAGCAGCAATATTATCTGTGATTATTTTAATCTATTTCAGACCCAAGTAGAACATATAGATTGAGCATTATCCATGTAATCTCTCCTTATGCATCATAATAGTAACTGGCTAATAGCCAGTGTAACAGAATATGAATATTTAAAGAATTTTATTGCTACTGGTAATCCCTGCACATACTGTGGCAACATTTTCCTTAGGTAATATCAACCTCATGCAAAGTGAGAGTTTCACTGTATGTTGGACAATTATCCATTTAATAAAGTGCCAGATCCTGAGTGTAATTGAAACACTGAAATATATTTTGTCTACTAGGGTAGACCTCCTTAAAAGCGTCATTTTATTATCCATTAATTCCATTTGCCACTGTTGAAAATTGAGTTCCAAATAAAATCATAGAATCAATCAGGTTGGAAAAGACCCTTGGGATCATCGAGTCTAACCATCAACCCTACTCTACAAAGTTCTCCCCTACACCATATCCCCCAACATCTCATCCAAACGACCCTCAAACACATCCAGGGATGGTGACTCCACCACCTCCCTGGGCAGCCTATTCCACTCTCTGACCACTCTGTCTGTGAAATTTTTTTTCCTAATGTCCAGTCAAAACCTCCCCCATTGCAGTTTAAAGCCATTCCCTCTTGTTCTATTGCTAACTACCTGTGAGAAGAGACCAGCACCAACCTCTCTACAATGTCCTTTCAGGTAGCTGTAGAGTGATGAGATCTCCCCTCAGCCTTATCCTCCTCAAACTGAACAGTCCCAGCTCCTTCAATCACTCCTCATAGGATTTGTTCTCCAGGCCCTTCACCAGCTTCACTGCCCTCCTCTGCACTTGCTCCAGCACCTCGATATCTCTCTCCTATTGAGGTGCCCAAAACCGGACACAACACTCCAGGTGTGGCCTCACCAGTGCAGAGTACAGGGGGACTATCACCTCCCTACTTCTGCAGGTCACACTGTTTCTAACAGTACAAGCCAGGATGCCGTTGGCTTTCTTGGCCACCTGAGCACACTGCTGGCTCATGTTCAGCTGCTTGTCAATTAGAGCCCCCAGATCCATCTCTTCCAGACAGCTCTCCAGCCACAGCTCCCCAGGCCTGTAGCCATGCAGGGGGTTGTTGTGGCCCAAGTGCAGGACGTGGTACTTGGCCTTGTTGAAGCTCATCCCATTAACGCTGGCCCACCAATCCAATCTATCCAAGTCTCTATGCAGAGCCTCCCCATCCTCATGCAGATCAACACTCCCGCTTAACTTGGTGTCATCTGCGAATTTACTGATGATACATCTATGTCCTTATCAAGATCATCAATAAAGATGTTAAACAGAAATGGTCCCAACACTGAGCCCTGAGGAACACCACTTGTGACTGGCCACCAGCTGGATTTAGCTCCATTGACCACCACTCTCTGGGATCGTCCATCCAGCCAGTACTTGATCCAGCAGACTGTTCGCTCATCCAGGCCATGGACAGCTGGATTTTGTATGAGAATTCTATGAGGAACTGTGTCAAAAGCTTTTCAAAAATCCAGGTAGACAATATCCACAGCCTTTCCCTTGTCCAACAGTCAGGTCATTTTGTCATACACAGAGATCAGGTTTGATTTATTAGGTCATTAGGTCAAATAGGTCATTAAGACTGTTTAAACTATTTTATTCCATTTTACATAATTTTGTTATCACTTTTAAGACTTGTGGGCTACATCTAGATTAATATATCAAGCTCAACTCAACTGTTCTCTGAATGTGATTCTTTCTGTCTGTGATCCTCATCCATTACTTCCTCAAGATCAAAATGGGCCATCTGTATCCTGGTTGATATTGGAAGTGGTACCTGGCCCTTTTTAACTTCTGAACAGAGCCAGTAAATTGTTTGATCTGGCACAGATCAAAACTGTCAAAGGTTGTTAAAAAAAAAATGCTGCAGGATGCGTATGTCTGAATTCCAGAGTCCAGTAACATTCCAGGTACCATTTAATTTACTGTGTATATAAAACCATCATGTCATGATGTGTTCCTTAGAAAGATTGCCTATTTGGGCACTCGTATTTCAATTCATTCTTTCCCCCAAATGAGCATTTACATTGTTCAAAACTGTTACATAATCTTACATCTTGATCCTCAGCTCTTCCTTCTTAATAAAAAGCAGTTTACTCATAGTATTTCATGCGTATGTACTAAGGGGAGAAATCCTCACAATAGTGACAGCCTAATTTCTGAAGAGTAAGGACTGATAATAAGAGAGAGGCTCATCTTTAACTTCAAGCAACTTACGCATCACAACTGGAAGCCTGGACAGAATGGTGGGACTCCCATGAAGATTTCAGCCCTCTAAAAACATATTTGGAAGTCTTATGTCATTCTTCTGATCCATGTCTTTTTCCAAGCTTCATGAAACATTTGATTTGTATTTATTTTTTATAGGAAATGACTCTGCAAAGAGAACACTCTATTTCAATTATCACTACTATCATAAGGAAAAGATGTCACTGCTGGGCAGAATGAAATTTATCTGAAGACATTTTGTTGTGCTGTTTGAGACACACTTTTGAAACAAAGTGTTGGTGCTGTTGGGTTGTAGGATTCCCAGAAGATAACTGGTATATGGATATAAGGAAGTGCACAGTCATAGGCATGGTGTTTCCACATACTGCTTCCTGTGGTGGCATTTTTCCTCCCCACATCCAGTTGGAATATTCAGCCTTCTACAATGCTTTTAGTTGTTTAATAATAATAATAATAATAATAATAATAATAATAATAATAATAATAATAATAATAATAATAATAATAATAATAATAATAATTTTATAATAATTTTAGAAGTATTTTCTTTTATCCCATGTTCTTTGGATTTAGAAAGATAAATATAGAGACTTTATCTATGTCAATTAAGGTCACTGCAGACAAATTGAACTGGACAGACAGGGAAGAAAGAAAATCTACATGATTTGCTGCTATCACAAGAAATCAATTTATCCTCAATGCTCGGACATGACATTTTTGACACACGTAGAAAGGCACTTCCTAGACTGAGAAAAGCAAGGTAATTAAAGTTTGTCTTGTATTACTTATCATGTAATATAAAACCTAAAATATTCATAAACCAAGTCAGAATTAATTTCTTCATGACATAAGTGATTTATTAAACACTGATAACAGAAGTTTCACAGAGCTTGAGGATTGTAGCTTATTTTCAGTGAAGTATTCATGTTACCATCTAGTGTCTTAAACCTTCTTCTCATGTTTGCAGCACATTTTCAGGCAGTGGAGGAAGCTACTCGTGCCTTGACACTTTTTCTCTTGGTGAGCACTTTCCCATGAGCTTAAAGTCAAAACATTTCACTAATTTGGATTCTATTGTCTGTATTTTGCTGTCAGATAGCTGTTTACAATGTCATATATGAAGGAGGTAGCTGTAGCACAACTGCATGGACAGATTAGACATAGAAATGTATGCACATTTTTGTGTTTGCAATCACAGCTTTTGGAGCGATCAAACCCTAGTAAAAAAAAAAAAAAAAAACACCAAACAAACAAACAAAGTATAAACCCACCACACCCACACAAACAAACAAACAAAAAAAACAACACAAACAAAAACAAAAAAAAACCACAAACAAAATCAAGTCAAATGAATTCAACTTATATCATAGTAGAAAAATAAAGTCTACATTTGAAATGAGAAGCAAATAAATATGCAGACATTAAAATTCAGTGCTCTTTGTGAATGTATTTTTAAAACAGTGAGATGATGTCAAATAATAATAGTGGTAATCTGGATAATGACTTCTCATGATTCATGGACTAATCTGATTGTCCACTGGGATCATTATAAACATCCTACCTTCCTCTCATTTACATCATGGATATGTGTCCAACTGGCTACTGCAGGAGTCAAGATAGTAGACACCATTAATCCTAATGGTCTGATCTGCTGAGGTCAGTTCTTCGTTTCTATTTATGATTTCTCTGTACTGCAGAAAACCACTTGTGCTTATAACTTACATAGGAGAGAAAAAAGGAAGAGAAAAGAAATTTGACTTAGGATATCCCCTTTAACATATTTCATCAAAAGAATGGATAAAATATTTATTCAGCTACTGTCATTTGCATTCCCATCAAAGCGAATAGAGAGAATTTAATAACACATGGAAACTTTAAAGAAGCTTTTTATCAGAGTGGATGGAAACCTGCTCAGAACAAACATGCTGGCCTAAGGGAAAGTTTTTGATCTACGAAGCTTAAGCTTTTGGTGCTTAAAACACTCTCACATTGGATCATGTGGTTGATTTGCATGAAATAAATGATTTGCTTAAAACTTGTAAAAATATAAAATAGAACTTGACAAGTCATTAGCAATAAGTGGTATTGCACTGGCATTATACTAACACTGGTGCAATCATTAGAAAACTGCTTCTACAGCAAAGAACATGAAGATAATGGGGCCAGCCTATACCTTGACCTAGAGGTGTTAGATCGTTGCTCCACACAGTAGCTACCACACTGCAGTCCAAATTATTGACTCTCATTCTTCATTACCGATCTACTCAGCATTCTGAGTCACTGCCCTTTATCATCTTTCACACAAAGCAATTAGTCCAAGTCATAAAATTTATCACTTTTTCCATCTAGGGATACATGATCTAGTTTAGGCAAAAACAATGAAAAAAAATAAAAAGAAAAAAAACTAAACTTTAGCCTAAGACTTTAATCAAAACTATCAGGAAGAATAAAATTATTTACCTTTTCTCTATTAATTTTTATACTGGTTTTGTTTTCATTCCAAACTAGGAATTCAATTAATGAAGTTCCTGTATGTTGACATAAGTTATGGATATAACTTTTCTATTCTCATTGGCAACAAATAGTGTTCAGCATCTCATTAGTTCAGTTTGCAATTTCAGGAGGATTTTTTTTAAGACACAAAGTGTTTAGAAAATCACAGCTAGACATCTGGATTCCTGAAGTTTGCCTACCATTCATTTTAAGGCTAGAGTCATTCTGTGATGAGACTGGTAAATATCCGCTTGTGATTATTGCCAAGACAAGAAATACACATAAAACCTGAATTTTTACCATTTGTTGCACAGCGCCTTCAATGCCCTGATTTTTTCAATGTGTCGACATTTTGTCAGTGGCTCAGGCATGTGGGTCAAGTCTGAGCAACTCCATACATGATATTTTATACAAATTACTGGATGAACTAAAGTATATGTTTACAAATTATTTGCCCACAATCATACATATGCTGATGAGATGCAGTAACATTAAAAACATGTTACTCGAATCCCACTGCTGTCTTCAAGATGATGTTTTTCTCATGCATTCCCCATGAGTATACACACCTTTGTAAAATGAGAGGGGTAAGTATGATACTGCAGTTCCCAAGGCTCATTAAAATCTTAATTTCTCTTCTGAGTCTATCACCAAGCATGAGGCATGGCTTTGAGTTTCTGATGTGGAGGTGGAGCTGAGATTTAACAGCCTGATTGCATGTGGACTCTGGTGCAGTGAATTTATGCTGATACATGTGACTGAATTGATATTATATTTAACTACTTAATTTTATTTCCCAGGTCACAACAAGTTGTGCTTTCCAAATAACAGTGACATGATAGCTAGTGAGCACAAACATCAGAGAAATAATTGAAAAGGAATTCAGGAGACTGCAAATAGGTGTTATAAACCAGAAAAGAAGCATTAGTAATATAAGAGTGCAATAGATCTGTTTGTGAATCTTCGGGGAAATGAAGCGGAAAATATTTTAGATAAAGCAGGGTATTTGCACACAGGCTAAAACAGGACAGAAAGTCCCAGTTCAATACTACGAGAGAGTATAGTTAACACTGAGAGAGCAGAGGTGTTTCAGTCAGCAGCTGGAATCAGAACCTCGTCAGTGTTTACGATGCGTGACCTGGTTGGTACAGGCTAATTAAGAATAATCCTTAAGGATGAGAAACATAATAATTTTTACTGGTGTTTCAAGAAGTTCATAATAAGTGGACTTGAGGGAACAACTGAAGATCATTTGTTTGACAGAAGAAAATAAGCTTTTACTGTAGAAGAGGCATCATGAATATGTAACCTTATTATCACAGTATTATTCTTCAGGTTTTTTAGTCTAATGAAGAAAAATAGAACTGCAAGCATTTCAGCATATACTTGAGTCACTTGGACCTCACTGATTTAAAACGTGTCTCTCAAAAATAAATTACTTTATTTGTTGAAAAATACATTTCCTTCCTATGGTGTCTGGAAGATAATAGCTTTCATGCACAGTGTAATATTTTTAACATGAACAATTCTGAAGGGAGCTCAACCTCCCAGTGAATCTGCTCAGCCTGTTAGTGAATACATTTTCTATGCTTCTTAACCTGTATGCTCGTGTGCAGGACATAAGGAACTGGTACCACCTCCTCTTCTTCTAGAACATAGTCCAAGAAAGAAACCATTAGCTATTGAAGGTAAGTTTGTTTTTTTCCTTCTTAATTGGCTTCTACTCATTAACTTAACCCTGTGTTCTGATGGATTTTGTTCATAAATATGACCTATATTACAAAACTTATCAAACACTTAGGCCTGGGAAGTGAATGGCACAACCATATTTGCATGACAAGACCTAAATATTCCTTATAGTAGTGCCACAGATAGCTCAGATGTTTTCCTGAGTGGAATAGATTACAGGATCAAGGCTTAATTTGCAAAATGCTTTGGATGGTATTCAGCCATAAATTGTCATGTAACTTTAAACATAATTGACATTATCCTCTTAATATACTTTGGATTATTCTTTCAGCTATTGTTACTCACTAATATTTCTGTATTATCTTCAATAATGAACATAATATTTCCGGCTCTGCATTTATGAACCCCATCCCTATTGTTAAAATCACTGAAAGAAAAACACCAAAATCAGATCTTACCATCAGAAGATTAAAACATAACCATTGAAACTGAATTATATTGTTTACAGTCTAATCGTATCAGCAAAATGGTTAAAATATGCATTTTAATTTTAATATGGACTATGACCGATGACTTAATACTACTACTGCAATATATGGTCTTGGTCTCTACACTATACAGTTTAATAGTACAAAACACGAGTCTTTTCATGTGATTATATAGCAGTATTCATATAATAATTTAGAGTCATTCAGTCACACCATGGCACTCGATAATGTCTCTCATAGAGGTCTTAATTCTATGTTATCCAGAAAGCAATTGCAATCTAAGGGAAAAACAGATGGGATAGCACCAGAATAAGGAACAAAAGCTACAATATTTGCTTGCATTTGGAAACTGAAAATGAGAGTTGGGTTTTGGCAGGACCTATGACTAAAACAAAGAGTTAAATTAATTAGATATTTCTGTAATGTTATTATTGTGAATCAGAATGTTTGCATAAAAATTTGCGTGACTTATTATCTCTTTTCCCAAAATCTCTTTTATCTCATATGAATATTTCTTTATAAACACGCTGTTTAAAGAAGTATAAAATTGTGGTTATTGGGACACAATACAGTATATAAATAGATTTGCAGTCCTGCTTATTTTAGGGAAATGTTTGAACCCTGCTTATCAGCAAAAAGAAGTCCCTACAATGTTAAACACTGTTATCCACCAATTAACCATAATGGAAAAAAAGACATAATAGAAAAGGACGGCTGCATTTGATGAGCGATAAAGTTGATCTTTAAATATAACTGTTAGACAACATGAACTAGCATCAAATTAACATTAAATTCTTGATTTTCAAAATCATGAGGAGCATGCAATTACTGCAATTGCACATGGAAATGACTATTTATGACCAGTTACACATTTGTGTGTTTCATTAGCTCATTTATGCATGCAGTTGAGGTAATTGTGAATTTAAATTAGACACCCATTTGGCAAACAAATTGGGGGGCAGATTATCTGCTCAGTATCAAGCAACTAAATTCCCTTTAAGGCTCAAGGCCAGTCACTAGGCTACGATAATGTTCATGAAAGAGTTTTGTAGGAAATGAAGAAGGAAGAATTACTTGAAAAATGCTGCTGTGAAAAGCTGTTATATTATGCTATTGTGTGGTTTCCATATATGAGAAAATATGCTGCAGTGCCTTTAGGAACCCTAGACCCTGAAGCTTTATTTCAGCCCTGGGGAAAATAATTAAGTAATTTATGGGAATATTTGGCACAATGTCAGAAAAGAAAAAGAGGAGTAGGCAGAGAAATTTAAATCTTTGAAACAGTTGAAGAAACATCTGTCTGTGACTTCTTAATGCTTAGGTACATCACTAAATACCATTGATCAGGGGCAGGGACAGATTGGAACAAGAGGGTCTTTTTTCATAAATGTAGTTGAAGATAGCATGATAAGTTGTCAGAAAAGGGAGTAAGTACAAGCATCTGTTAATTGAGAAATGTACGTGGAAGGGCTGGCCCAGCCTTTGACAGAAGCAACCAGCTCTGAAAAAAAAGGTAAAACCATAGGGAGTAACAGAATGGTTGTCACAGAGAAAATTTTTTAAACCAATCTATTTAGAACCTAGGCTTTCCAACTCAGTGATATTCAGACACTAGATACAAAACCATGCAGCTGGTAAAGGCTGAAAGGATTTTATTCTTTTTTCTAGATTGAGATGTTTACTCAACTGCCCTGTTTTGCCACTGCCTTCTTAGGTAATCTTGGACCGTTCTTGATTTCTGATAAAGTGAAAACAGAAGCAGTATATGTGCCAGACGTCTCTAACATTTTTAGATGATTTGATGCTTTCAAATAGAAATCTTTTCCTGGATAGTATCCAGTGCCCGGTAGAGACTATTCTCTGCTGAATTCATGAGATCTTAGAAAACCAGGATATTGTCATTACGTATTAAATCTCAACATTTCTCTCCTTGTCATTTCCTTTTTCTTCCTTACACCTTCCTTGCACCTGCACAGTAAATCTTTTGGAAAAGGGGTGATTATGTAAGACAATCCCAATTTGTACACTGTATTCCAGGAGTATGCAACAAATTGCACTGAAGCATGAGCACGTGAATTGAACTTTTCAGATATTTCCTGCTTGGAAAGCAAAATGCTTTGTACTCATGTTCTGTTTCATGATTGACTCTTTTCAAAAAGCACTGCTACGTTAAGATCTTAGACTCAAAGTTCAGTGAAGAGTTTGAAGTCTCAGGTCACCAACAGAAGAGAATAACAAAACAAAAGAACCAGTAACAATAAACAAGAGAAAGAGGGAAAGGGAGTTTGTGAAGATAAAGACATTGATGCATAACTTCTACTTGTGTTCCAAGCTTGGAAACCATGTTTGGCAAACCATGAAGTAAAATAACTAATTTTAAATTCTTTATCTTATCTTCTTCTGGAGCTTTCACAAGGACTTGGAAGCAGTGCTCTCAGCTGGGCTGACACTCTGATGCTGCCATCTAGGGAGGAGACTGCTGCTGGCTGTAATTTGAACAGATCTGTTCTCCATGGCTGTCTGAACTTTGACTTTAGTATGCTTCTTCCTTGACTGTAGTCTTCTCCACCTCTTTTAATTCTAACTTTCTTGTATTTTGTTATCCAATGACATCCTAGAACTTCTCTGCAGTATACACTGATTCTCCGTGAATCTTGTGCTCAGCTCATGTAGCTTCTTCCATTTTCCCATTCACCTGAGAATGACTCTCCTTTCTGATAGTCCTCCTATGTTACGCTCTCTGATGTGGCAGAGCCATTTCTCAGGCAGATGTTGCATTTAGACAAGAAATCTCAAAAGTAAGCTCAGAGGCTTAGTTAGTTATTAGTAAGGATACATATTACTGTTCCAGAATAGCATGTCTTTTCTTTCTCATAAGATCACAGCACCTTTTTAAGAAGCCTGTATCAAAATCCTTCTCTCAGTGGAAGGCATCTTAATGCATATTACATATGATCTCAAACAGACAGTATGCTTCGTACCACTTTGAAGAGCATTGTAGCACAAAAAAAAATTTGAATAGCATTGTATATGACTGTGATTTTCCAGGTTGTATTTTCCTAGAAATCTGATCTTGCATCTTTAAGTGGGAGACCATTTTCCATGCAGGATAAATCCAGCATAAAATCCAGTCTCGAGCATAACCATTCTGATCTGTTAATGGATTGTGATGGGCTCTGAAATATCCCCTGCCTTTGACTGAAGCATACTGGCAGTTCTTTGCCATCTTGCTGGTATTTGTGATATTAAATGAGGTAAAAAGAAAAATTTTAAATCTCTGTAATGTCTTTGGTGGATCTCTTAGGAAATAAAAGTATTTTCTCTAGATCACTGTTTGAATCCTCTAATTACAGATTTTGCAGAATGCAATAAAGTTGCTGTGAAATGTTTAACTTCCTCCAAAACTCCTGAGGAGACTAAATTGGCATTGAAATAGAAATCTACATCTATCTTTGTTGCTATATAGAATGTACACTATCTGACTATCTGAAGAAGAATTTCTGTTCTGTACCTCAGTTCATGAATATAACATTAGGGGATATAACCAAGAGTATCTAAATTACTGAAGACAGTACCAATTTTGACAAAGCTCCCTTGATGTATAGAAGGGTATACTCTACACAAATCAATCTGCCTCTGTACATTCTGTCAATGGCCTTCTATTCTTTACACGGATTGTTCTACAAAAAAACTTTTTTTTCTTTTCTACTATGAAATCAATCACCCTTAAAAAAATCCTTCTAGTGAAATACTATTTCAAGATACAACAGAAATCTTTCAAAAATACATAATTTTGAAGTTTTCTCCAAATTTGGAACATTTTTAGTAATACTGACATGATTTGTGTATGAAAAACCATTTTCTGATAAATTTTAATCCAGGGCAGAATAAAAAGAAATAAGAAAAATGTTTCTGCCAGAAATACCATAACACAATAATCTACGTTTTACTCTAGTGTATTAGAAGAAATAGTTTAGGTATCTTTAACGAGGTACTGTATATTCAGCATAAAAACAAGGTTTTTGAGAAATATGGGCCCTAGATCTCCATGAGTGTGTACTGAAGAGAGCAAAACCTTTGAAATAATATGCACAAGGTTTCAAAGTGAGTTATTTAATGATTTAGATTAGACATTTAAGCAGTAAACTCTAGTGATTTAGCTATGATGAAAAAAGCCTAAATCTTCACTGTTTCAGAAAGCCCTTGACATTTGCTAGTACAGAGACTCTTCTGTACTGCTTTTATTCTAGCATAAGACAGAAAAAAATAAACAGACTTTGGGAAAAAAGCTTACCAGAATGCAGGAAAATCATGTATGAAGATATGTATATTGTTATTAGACATATTACTATGTTTTTTCATTATTATTATTATTAATAATAATTCAATTGACAATATTAAATTATGCATTTTAAAATAGATGTTCATCAAAATCTACCCAGTAAAACAAAACCAAATAACTCAGATTATTTTAACTTTTTTTTTTTTTTTTTTTTTTTTTTTTTTTTTTTTTTTTTTTTTTTACTGTGACAGAAAAGCAGTAATCTTTTGCACATGTTGTACCTGCAAATGGAAATTACTTACTTGTATTAAGATTCTCTGGGCTTTCAAATGCACAAATTCCACATTTCTTTGAAAAGTGAAATCCTTGCAGAAGGGGTCCTGCATAGCCTGGCCATCCTGTTTTCCTAAATCTCAGACATTCTTGCTCAAAAGCATGCCTCATAAAAAGCATCATCAAAACCTTTCCCAGCACTGGTAGTAACATAAATGGTGCTGCTGTTGATTCATGTTGCTTAATACGAATGTCAGTCACAAGAAGGGAGAAGGCTAACTCTGATGCTTTAACTGTGTTGGTTTGGCTCTTGCTGGGGAAGGTCATACCATAAGAAGTCAGTGTTCCCCTGGGAATTTAATCTCCATCATAATCACATTTGCATTATATTTGCCATTGACCATTGTCCAATGGAGTTTCTAGTGCTGGTCTTGTCATGGAATTTGGCATGCCCTCTGTTTTTTCCCTTGGCATGCATACTCCGGCTTCATTACACCAGTATTTGTACTCCTTTGCTCCCCACTGTGTTGTTTAGTAAGGGCAACATATGGCCCCATGCTATTAACGAACAGTTTTGGTGCTTAATTCAACAGAACCATGAAAAAGGAGCCTATAATCACTACAGGAAGAAATGAGGAACACTTATGTGGGTCACATGAAAGCACTAGAAATTTCAAGCATTATATTGCTATTACATACTTTCTGTAGACCTCAAAAATATCTCCATAAGCAATCTTCAAAGCTGCCAAATAGCGTTTCAGATTGGGATTTGAAAACAGTGAAGTAGTTTCAAAAAGCAAAATCAGACTGGAGAGATTGCCTAGGACTTCAGGGTGTGCTATATCTCCAGTGACCTGTATGCCCCATCAGTCTTTCATTTGCTCAGTATGAGAACAAATTGTATTGCATTACTCTGCTGAAATGAAATGGTGCAGTTTAAACATAGCTTTGCTAAAAATGCAATTATTTTTGGCCTAAGCACTCACCTGTAAATTAGAGACAATATGTGAGTGTGTGTATGTTTGTGTGTGTGTGCACACATGTATATGTGTTTGTGTGTGAAAAGAAGCATTTCTAAGAACGTTAATATTAATTAGGTTTATTTGATCTTTCTTGACTTTTCAGTAGTTTGGCTGAGACAAGACAGAATTATTTCTCATGGAGAAAATAACTGGACTAACACAGATACTCTTACCCCAGAAACTGATTTCTTTCCAAGGGAGAGCAGTGGTCAATTTTCACTTGAAATTTAGATTTAATTCTAAAAGTATGAGCTTCCATGACATCCTAAACTAAGCAGAAGTATTTCCTTACATTTTTTTTAATTCCTCAAAAACTTTTGTAACCCTAAAGAGGTCTTATTGTATGAATGTGTGTGAAATTGTTCAGAATCAAAAGTACAACTGAACAGTCATTCCCAGTTTCCACTCTAAACAACATACAAAGGGAGGAAAAAATGTCATCAACAACTGAAAGGTAATGAGTTATTTTAATATTTAAAAGGATATCCAGGTCCCACTGAAATCAACAGCAAAACTTACATTGAGTTCAGCAGGGAAATGATTTCAGTCACCAAATAAAACAAAGAAAGAACAAACATAATATTCTCAAAATTAGTAAATAAATAGAATTTTTAAATTACAATTTGGAGGGGTTTTGAATGGTCTTTTAAAATTATGCTGGTGACATCTTAATTTGTACAGAGATACTTGCAGAAAGATGAAATTAAGTTCTACCTGGAATGAAGTTATTGCATTCAGTCTGAATTATAATTTCTCAGGAAAAGCTAAATTAATGTTTGTTTTGTTTTGTTTTGTATGTAAGTAAGTATACATGTATCTCTGATGCTCCTCATTTCTGCCAGGACCAGAATCAGTAGGCAAGAAAAGCTGTTAAGAGTATTTCACAAAGCCAGACAATATCCAAAGTCTCTCACAAGAGCTTTTCTCCTGAGATTTCCTGACAACAGGGTTTTAGAAAATGCAGATAAGCCTTGTATAAGTATCTGAACTTTAGAAGGCTTATCTGAACCAAAACATCTCCAGACTTTGGTCATCCAGTCCCACTATTTAGTGTTTGTTATACACATGCGTCTCCACAAGAAGGTACAGGTGGCTGGATTTTGCTGCCCTCCTTACCTCAGTTTCTCAGAGGGGATGAGATGAGCTGACAGTTCCTTCCAGAGTCACAAGTTTCCATAAGCACATGGAGCATCTAGAGCAATACAGAGAAGAAACTCTTTAGAGCACTTTCCTCTTCTAGTTCCTTGGAGGCATTCCCATGATACTATGCCCAGTAGCTCACATGCATCCCTAAATTTAGATTCCACTCTGCACTGCCACAGTACCACACTGGTCTTACCAGACCTGTTTTCAAGTGCTGCATTGTTTGCATGTTTCTGTTATCTCCCCTCCCCCCATTGTCTAACAATTAGTTGACGTTCCATGACAATAACACAAAGACATGTCAAAGCTGGTAAAGGCAATTCAAATTGAAACACCTCTTTCTTGGTCTCTGTTGAATCTTACTTGGATTTTCACCAGTGTCCTCAGTCACTCACCCCTTATTCAGAAATAAATAAATCCTTCTCAGACGTCTCTTTGCTCCAGTCACTTCCCAAGAAAACTATTCTATACTGCTTCTTTTTTTTTTCCCCCAGGAAAAAATTTTTACCTGAATTTCCCATTCAGTAGCACATCAACTGTTTGAATTCACACTTTTCATGCTCACTGGATTCCTCCTTGTACTACATAAAGTTCCACTTCTGCATAGAGTCTACAGAAAACACCTGACAAAATGCAAAGTCATTGCTTGTCTTGCTGGCTGATCCTGTCATCTTGTACTCTGCTATGTGCATATATCCCTATTTCATTTTTGTAAAGGTATTTCAGGCTTTTGAAGGTGAGGTCTTTTTGAACTCAAATATCTTACAACCTGTATATAAAATGTGGTTCAAGACTAGTGTTCCTGGTGAAAAAATAGTATTAATTCCATTTCAAGAAACAATAACAATAGATTTTTTTGTCAATAGTCAATTGCACTTGAATTCCACATTGTAGTCAACCGTGAATCATCAAAACCACCCTGTGTTTCCTTGTGTAACCCACTGTTCACACATATTATGATACCTCTTTATGCATCTGATCCATGGACATTTGTAGTCCTGTTACTGTTCAGAGCTAAAAAAATTAGTACTTTCAATGAGGTTCACATTTCACAGTGCAAAACACCTGCGTGAGTTTCTATTTAATTGTTTGCTCTGCCTCTTATCTGTGTACATATCTGCAGAAAACCCACTGCATTTACTGCTTCAGAAATGACAATATTTGTTGATGTTAAATATACACTTAATATTCAAAAATCTAAACGTGAGCTACTCAAATTGAGAGGAGATTAATTTATTCAAGAAGTAGGATTGCTTTCTTAAATCAGAAATAGCTCTTTCATAATATCCATTTACCAAGTCCATCATTCTTTTACCTAAACTTTTGTGAGTGGTAGCTGTGAGGGACATCAATGGAGTTAGATGCAGCTAAGGTATGAAAGTCCTGTGGCTTTTTTTCTCAGACCTGAACAACAAGAGTGCATATCTTGCATTAGGCAGTGCTAGTGGGAAATAGGGGCCACAGTACCTTAAAACTCTATGTAATCATCCTCTAGAAAACTCATAATGAGTATAGAAGTCTCTAGGCCTCCTAGACACTGTGAATATTGCAACTTGAGAGCTTGATGGAAGAAAATCATGTCAGTGGAATTAATTGGTGGAATGACTTATCAATAAATTCTCTGCAGCTAGGGGTGTAGTCGCCTTGTGCTTTATGTTATTTGCAGTAAAATTTCCTGCTTTCTGTACATCCTCTATACAAAGCTTCACTTCTCAAGTCTCAGCTCATGGCTCTCAAGACACATATGGATCTGAACCTTGCTACGAAACTTGGAGCAGATTTCATGTGGCTTAGCTGGGCTAAATGCAAAAATTCTACAAATTCAAAGGCAGAAATGGTCTCTAATTAAAGAGAATCTTGTTGGTTTTAAGGACCTTGGGCTTACAAATTATTCCTGTGCATCACTTAGCAGTAGAAATATAAGGAAGTCTTATTAACAGCTCCACTAGAACTGAGATTCACTCAGAAAAAAAATGAAATCACAGAAGTATCAGCAGCACTTCAGTCTCTAGTTACTAAGAGTAAAGGCTAAGGCTAGTGGAAGGAAGACAGAAGGAAATGTTTTTCTGACAGTAACTGATAGACTAGATATATTTAACTGTTTCATTTGAATCAGGCAGAGTAAGCAAACAATTTAAACCACATTTTAGAAATCAGAAGAGCTGTATATTGTGTGTGGAGATGAAACACTGAAAAGTCATAGGTGGCACAGGAAAGTGGAGCTGCGCAACAGCTTGTGTGTAATCTCAGGCTGAAGAGTCTTCTATTTTGAGGAGGCAGCCACAGTCCCTAACATGAGTCTGGAACAACATGTCAGAATGAGAGAGAGAGACTCCTGAGAACTCTAGACATAGACAATAACAAGAATACTAAAATATACAAGAAAATGAAGCTCCAAACAAGCTTGTGGAGGATGAGCACTACTCTGACGCTCTGTACACGCTTAACAAAACTGAGTATCATAAAGCATGCTCACAACACAAAGGCATTTGTAGTTTGAAGTCCACTATACTCAGAGTTTCAGCAAGAAGAATTAAGCACACAAAATACTGGGCAAAACATTCTGTAAAACACATTCAGGGATTTTCTGCTTCATTTTGTCAAGATGATAACAAGGGAAACACATTGAACAAATCTCTTTAAAACAAGAAAGAACTGGAACATGTCAAGATGATGCTTAACACTACACTCTATTGTCAGAAAATCAGAAGAAGGATGGTTTGGGGAAACCCTGAGTATTGCTAAATACATTGCCTCCATTATAGGCAAAGTATCTTAATTTATAAGACCACCATGGACAGACTGTGAAATTCATGCACTCTATGAAAATAACAATTCTTCTACCAAACATACACATATTTTTATTTTGGTTTAGGAAGCATGCTCTGCAGCATTTCAAATAATTTTTTTCATTAACTGTTTGTATACATTTTTTTCATGTAGAAGAAATGTCTATTGTGGTAGCTAGAGAACTGAAATTTTCTTCATTTTTCCTTTATCTTCATGTTAATTTATGCAAGAGATAATAGCATATTTGCTTCTTGGATCTGCTGGCTTCAGAAAATATTCCTATACCTTAAATATTTTTCAAATAAAGAAAAGATTCTCACTTAAAGGCTTATAGTCCTGTGTTTGTGCTGTTTTGTATGGTAATAAAACTTAGTTTCTTATTCATATTCATAACAGTAAAACATCACAAAAAGAAAACTGTATTTCCACTAACTACATCAACATCCAAAGCCATGCAGCACAAACTGAAGTCAACACATGTGGCTCTTTGTGGATGAGCAGTTAGAAAAATCATTTAGATTAGCTATTCTTGTACCCTTATATTCTCCCCTATCAAAATGGGGATTAGTTTCCCAAAGGAAAAATAAGACTTACAGCTTCCTCATTTCCTCTACTGAACTGTCGATTTTCTAATTAATAACATTCATGGAATAAGTAATTAAATTGTTGTAGCTTTTTGTAAAAAAAAAAAAAAAAAAAAAACCACACAAAACCAAAACCAAACCTTATACTTATTCCTACTGTTGTCCAACTAATAGATAAAAGAGGCAGATGCTTTTAAAAGAACAAGTTATGTTCTTTGTAGATGATGCTTTAACTGCAATTCTCCATGAATAACAGATGTCTTGTAATGACAGTTTCAGAGGTTCAATTCATAAAAAGTGTTATAAAGGTATATTATATATGCAGGCTTTTCATGGCATTCAGCATTTATTCCCAAGTACCACTTGCAACTTTTGCTGCCATTCAAATTTTATAAAAAAAAGCAGAACAGGTACATGTCTACTTAATCACCACAATAAAGTCAGTTACACCAGGTTAATTGGCATAATTTCTTGAATTAGTACTTACTTAAGCAATTATCTGTTGTACGTACTGGTTCCAGTTCTATCCTTAGTGTCACATTCACTCTCTGAGTATTAAGCTGTATTTCTGAGCATCTGATAGCAAACTCCTGAAAAAGTGACTAGCTTATCAAATCTAGAACCTATTGCAGTTAGTCAAGGACTCTCCTCCCAAAAATATATATGTACATACATATGTATGTTTATATATCTCTCTCTATGTAAATGTAGTCAGATGAACTTCTATTTTCTTTTTTAGAGAGAAGAGAGGAAAAGAAAAAGACTGATGCAAAGAAGGCTATGACTGAAACTAAGAAGAAAGGTATGGTTTGGGAATGTTTCTTACTGGCCTCATTCAGCTTTTACTCCCACTCCTGGCTCAAATCCCACTGTTTATTCTTAGGTTAAACCTACGCTTCTGACTCTGTATTGTCCTTCTCTTAGTTGCTTAATCACTATTTGCATGTTACCGCTTCTTCAGTGTCTGATCTCTGATGTATTCAGTGCCTGATGCTTTCTACGCTTTTTCTCCGACAAATAAAAAGTCCTGTTTGGTGGCCATCTATGGGCTTGTTAAACAATTTAATGGAATCACTATATATAGCAGGACATAGTGATACTGCCATACACAAAACTCATGGAAGATATCACTTGGTTCATGGTACACCACTTTCTGAAGGTGGAATAGATTTAAATATTTTATAGAATTGCAACCAAAATTTGCAGTGACCAAATTGCAAAGTCTTGATATCCATCTAAATAACATTTTGGATCATTCATTCAAAGGAAACATCTAAAATCCACTAAGGTCTTTCTTTCATTGGAAAATGTTTATGTCATTCATCATTTTTTAATGATCTCATTGCTGCTGGAGCTTAAGTTAAAAGGTACCACATTCATGCACTGACGATTGTCGCCTAGCGTTTGATGAATTATTAAGGGTCCAAATCATCCATAGTTGATGCATACTGATTAATTTTCATTTTCAGCTGATTTCTCCATAGTTAGTTGGGTGCAAGTGCTATAAGGGAATAATCTGAACTAAACTCCCAAATAAGTCACATTTTTTTCAGCATGTGCCCACTAGGACTTGGCTGACTGCATATTTGAGTGTATGATTCAGAGTTCTAGCATATCAAATGACTTTCTTTAATTAAATCTTAGAAAAAGAAGGAAAAAAAGAGAAAGCTCATGAGAAGACAGCTGCCCCTAAAATTAAAAAAGCAGGTAAGAAATTGAAGTCTGTCTTTCTCTGCAGTAGATATCTGACTACTTGGTGTAAGCACTTTCAGGTTTTACACATTTGAGATAGGAGTATATGTAATTCATTATCATTTAATAATCCAAGCTGGATGGAGAGAAAGAGAGAGAGAGAGCTCACAGTATATTTTTATATTTATGTGTGTGTGTAATGTGTTCCCATTATATTAGATATATAGTCTCATACATATGATATATACATGTATCATATGTGTATGTATATAACACATGTCATTTTCAATTCTGTGAGCTTTAGAATTTTGCAAAAATATTAGAAACACTGTTTTCTCTTATGCACTAAATCAATCAAGGGTATAAGTAATTTCAAAGGATGTATGATGTGGAAAGATTGAATGGAGCGAATAAATTTTTGCATGAATTATTTCAAAAATTCAACTCATTTTAAGTAATAAATAGAAACATCAACGTATCAAAACACTTGATGTGGTAGAAAACAGTTACCTTTCTGAAGCTTTACCCATGCCCATAAAATATTTTTTTCAAAAGTTAAAGTCAGTGAATGACCTGAACCTAATCAATTTGGTTTCATGCTATTTATCATAAAAAGATAATTGTTTCAATAAGATTAGAAATTACCATTTGGGTTTTGTCTACATTAAAATTGTTGCAACTTGTCTTTCGTTTTATTTCTGTAAATCTGTAAGGATGTTTAAGGCACAAATGTAAACATATCTTCAGTAAGTGACAGTCTGAAACTGTCTCATTAAAATCAAGTCTCATTAAAATCAAGGAGAAACAAAATGTCAGTCTAGTGGTTTAATCATTATCTTAATACCTGGAAACACAGGTTCTGCTTGCTGCTTTGTCAGACACTTTATATATAACCTTCTACAAGCCATCAAGTACTCAGATGAACCTTTCTGTAGACCAAAGTAATGCCTAAAACCATGAAGAAAGGTTTAAAAGAGGATTGAAAGATTCAGGGCTACAGTTACTATGTAGTCAAGGCAAGCCTTGTGCTCTGTTATCTAATTATTCAAATCTGTTGAATTTTATGAAAAACTGAAAGGCTATATATCCCATTGTTTACTAACATTGTGGATTACGTATGCAAATTCCAATATGCATCTGGCTGCTCTGCCATTGAGTCATTCATGGTCTACATAAGCTTTCCTATTCAAATGTTTATAGATGGGAAGAAAAATATTAATTTATGTTTAGTACAATATAAAAATACACAGAATGACACAGAACACCTTGGAGTACTATCCTGGTAGCCATGTATTTAAATATAGCAGTCTTTTAGAGTAAGGAGTGGCACACTGGGAAGGGATGGGGATGAAAGGGAATACTCTTTTACAAGTTAAGTTGCATATTTAAATGTAGAAACACAGATTTAAAAAGAAAATAAGCTGACAATTCAAATATCTTTTCTAATTTTATTCTGGTTCTAAGCTTGTATTTCACTTGAGAATACAGAATTGTAAAAGATTACATTTTATGGCAGAGCTGCAGCATAAAGTTATTAAAATGTTCATCTTCACAAGCTGTTGCTAAATCCAGTGAGTCATCCTACCAATGCCAGAAAAACACAAATTAGACAAACCGAGACATCCGCACATATCTGTCCCTTTTATTAGCTCTGTAGGTTGCTGCATTTTGAAGAGTTTACTAGCCTTTGTGTAAGAGGATGGTAATCCATAATATATTCTAGCTACACATGTTGCTTCTATTCCTCATTCAGCTTGCTCTTTGAATACATGTGTACTTTCCAGATTTGACTGGCAGCACCTATTGTTATCCCTAAAAGGTTTTAAGCCTGAAATAATTGCCACATTTGATCAACAGAATAGTAGTGCATAGCCCAGTTTTGAAATGAGTCACCTCAATGTCTGATAGTATTTACACGCTTTGGGCAGACACAGCAAATGAGCCACAGAGCACTTCAATCAGCAGCATAGATAAGCATCCATAAGCAAGAGTGCAGGAACAGCTTCCAATTTTCTTACCTTTTCCCATTAAAAGGCTAGGCAGAGGCCACTGCATTAAAAATAAACTCCTTGCCCTGGTTTTCAAATCCTCATGTTACCTCTGTATTTCCCTAATTTTGTGTCTCATTTTGCTTCCCCCAACCTTTGCAATTCCTGAAGCTGACGTGCTTGTAGGGCGTGCTGCCTCCTCACCACCACCCACACCCCTCCCCATGGCTGGCACCCCGGCCCCACCTCTGCTCTTCACCCTCACATACCTCCTTCCACAAGACTCACCTCTGGCAGGAGGCCCATTCACCAGGCTTTCCCCACAGAGGAACGGTGGTGTGTACAGGCTGTCAGGTGCAAGAGAGGAGGAGATGCTCACTAAGCACTAGGTGATAAAAAATCTCTAAAATAATGCTCCGAGAGCAGCACTTCCCTCTATTCCTCTCCATCTCTTCCTCTAACAAATACTGAATATTTTTGCTGATTAATATTTTAGATTAGCTCTTTTGTTCAGGAAACAATTTTATCTCTAGTGTTACCAGAATGGAGTTTTTTATTAACTCCATTAACTGCATCCCTGTGACGTATTTGTTTATTTGCATGCCAGCTCACTCTTTCTCTGTTCCTCTCACCCTCCATTCCTCCCTCGCTCTGTCTCCCTCTCTCTCTTTCTGCTGCTGCAGAGGAGCAAGAGTCATCTAATGTGAAATGTTCTCAGTCTTTAGTACAAAGTGAACTGAATGATTCTTAATTAGCTTTTAAAAATGCATTGTAGATAAAACCACATTAATCCTCTGACCTTCAGCTCGTACAAAAACATCGTGTTAATTGTCCTGAAAAATAGATAATTCCATTGTTACAAACTCAGAGGTCCTGCTTAAACAAACATAATTGTCAGACACAAGGGCCTGGCACAGTCACACTTCAAAACATTTAACAAAAATCTCTCTAGTGCTACTCTGGATAAAGAAGGAGCCACATCTCCAAATCCCCAGTGAAGGCCCTTGCCAAGGCTCAGCAAAGACAAGCCTTTGCCAGGCTATCCCTGTGGCTGGGACACATCGACTCAGAGCGGTCCAGCCTGCAGTCTGACTGAGAAAAGGGACCCTCTTTTAATGTTTTTGTGCCCAGCCCCACAAGAAAATGAATACGCAAAGATTGGTGTTTTCAGGTTCTCATAGTTCCCTTGCAGAGTGTTTCCTGATGGTCCTTTCTCAGCATCTCAACAGTCTGGAGGTTCTCTGTTCCTTCTTGTATCAGATTTCCTAAAAATTCATGTCACACACAGACTTTTCTTTATATTTGATTGCTGCAAACTCCTTTCCCACTTTGTTTTGGTTCTCACAACAAATAACATAGGTAATAAACGAGCTTATAAAGCAATGAAAATGTCAGCCTGGATCATCACACCATTTCCTAAGTAAAGTATTGCTCAGCTGTCATTGACGATCTCGCCTTCCTGTTATCACTGCATAATTTCAAATAATAATGGTAATAAAAATACCTGGGTCTTGTGCAGCACTTCTGGATATTAAATCTTAGAACCACTTTAGAAGGATTGTCAGTGCCTTTTCCTTCACTTTCCCCACAGAGAAATTCAGGTATAGACATGTCACCCAGGCCAGTTGTCCATGTGGCTTATAACGTATATCTTCTGAACGTCAAACCAATGCTACCTCGATTAAAGATCCCAAACTTTTATACACTTCCATTATTTTCCAAGTGAAAAAATGATGTTTAGTAAGAAAATGGGGTTTGGTTATAAACATAAGGCCTGATCAGCTGGACAATTGTTCAAGAATCCCTAGGCTCTGACCCTCAGTCACAAAGGTTTAAGGATTTCAAGGCCAGGTATCTCCCTGAGCAGTTCTGTTTAGTAGAGATAAAACAAGTCAACGTGTGCAGATCCACTCACCCCAGATCAGGGAGCATGATGTGACTTGTATTTTGTCATTGATACATGCATGCTTCCAACAGAGCATCCAAGCCCTTACTGAGGACCATTGCAGCCCCAATCTAAATCAGGGAGCTAGATTGCAGTGGTTGCACATCCAGTGTTGTGGATACATCTGTCATAGAATCATTTAGATTGGAAAAGACCTTTAAGATCAAGTCCAACTGTAAACCTGACACTGCCAAGTCCCACTAAACCATGTCCCTAAGTGCCACATCTTTTATATACCTCCAGGGATGGTGACTCAACTACTTCCCTTGGCAGCCTGTTCCAGAGAATAAATTTTTCCTAATAGCCAATCTAAACATCCCCTGGCACAACTTGAGGTTATTTCCTCTCATCCTCTTGCTTGTTACTTGGGAGAAGAGACCAACACCCACCTTGCTACAATGTTCTTTCAGGTAGAGAGCACTAAGGTCTCCTCTCAGCCTCCTTTTCTGTGCTCTAAACAATCCCAGTTCCCTCAGCTGCAACTCATAGGACTTGTTCTCTAGACCCTTCACCAACTTTATTGCTCTTCTTTCTTCTTATTGCTGGACATACTCCAGCACCGCAATGTCTTTCTTGTAGTGAAAAGCCCCAAACTGAACACAATATTTGAGACGCGGTCTCGCCAGGGCTGAGGATCACTTCCCTGGTCCTTCTGGACACACTATTTCTAACACAAGCCAGGATGCTATTGGTCTTCTTGGCTACCTTGGCACACTGTTGGCTCATATTCAGCCGGCTGTTGACCAACACCCCCAGGTCCTTTTCTGCCAGGCAGATTTCCAGCCACTCATCCCTAAGCCTGTAGCTTTGCCTGGGGTTGTTGTGACCCAAGTTCAGGACCCAGCACTCAAAAAAAAAAAAAAAAAAAAAAAAAAAAAGCAGTGATTTAATAGGAAATTGAGGGAAAATACCATTTTATATAACAACAGTGTGTTCTTTGTTATTGTGGTCTACAGACAGGAAGACAAATTCCTCTGATCATTTTTAAATTCCTGATGTAAACAACAACAAAAAATCTGTTTAATTTTATGACTTTTTTGACTAAACCGTTACTATTGCAGTAATAAGAGAACTACTGACATCTGGTGGTAAATTATCTTTTTCTTTCATTCTCTATGCCTGGGGTTTTTTGTTTGCTTTCAAATCTGTCTATTTAAAGAGTTTGCTGATGAAATGATAAACCCATTCCTTATTTCCCTGTGCTCTTTATCCTATTGCTTTCATGGCTAGAAAGATGTTAGAATGTCATCCAAATGTGACACTTTTATCAGAAGAAACATTTTGGAATGACAGTACGTTCAGCACTGTCAGAAAAGTAAAAATTAATTAAAACATACCTTATGACATAAGTTTAGAAAAAAAAAAACCCATGCTTGGCACACCCACTGATCTAGAGGAATAGATGCACACCACACTTTGAAATGTTGTGGGTTGGTCCATCTGCAATGGATTGAACGCTTCATCTGGGATACAAATGTGGATCCCAGATCTTTTCTGATAAGCAAATGGGATGTGCTTGCACACATTTGTAGGAAGACATCTCTGTTGTCTCTCAACAGCAGGGTTTGAACCTCTTCAGTCTGCCCTGCCCACCCGCAGGACTGTATTTCCAGATAGGAGACAAGTGAAGTGCTGACAGGTTTCAGCAGCCCAGCTTGGGCACTGCCACATGTCTCATGTTCCCTAATGTGATAGATGTCACATGACAGATGTTGGGAAGTATAATGGGGGCTTTCAGAAGAACTCTGATGTCAAATCTGCAAGGGCAAGTGAAATGTAGAGGCTGTCTTAATTTAGGCTGCTTACAAGGGCAAAATGGAGTTGTAAAGCCAGGCCAAGAGAGCCCAAGGTGTTTTGAAAGTGGCTGGTCACATAAAGAAAACAAAACACATTTATTCATTAATTTTCTTATGGATTATAAGACAAAGTATGAGGAAAAGTTATAAGCTGCAGTGGTGAGTAACTGGGGTGCATGTATACCTGTTAGTGTGCATTTTGGATTGGCCAGGCCTGTTTTCAGAGTGGCTGTTACAATATATAGAAGGTAGAAGTTTTGAGGGTTAAAAAAACCCTGACTTTTTCATTGCTTTTTTTTTTTTTTAATGAAAAAAAGAAACTGTAGTGGTTTGAGCCTGACCAGTGGCTAAACACCCACACAGCTGCTCACTCACTCCCCACCCACCAACAGGATGGGGGAGAGAATAGGAAGAGCAAAAGTGAGAAAACTCATGGGTTGAGAAAAAGAGCTTAATAAGTGAAAGAAAGAGGAAAAAAACCCAAACCAGTGATACAATGGCAATCACTGGCCACCTCCCACAATCAGGCCAATGCCCAGCCAGTCTGAGCAATGGCCACCCTTCCCTCTGTTCTTCTTCTACCCTCATTTTTTATTGCTGACCATGACATTATATGGTAGGGAATATCCTTTGGCAAATTTGGGTTAACTGTCCTAGATGTGTCCCCTCCCAATCTCTTCCCAGCTTGATGGGGGCAGGCAGAGTGGGGAAAAAGAGAAAGCCTTGATGCTGGTGCAAGCCCTGTTCAGCAATAGCCAAAACACTGGTGTGTTAACCATGTTTGAGCCACAAATCCAAAACATGGCACCATACAGCTTGCTATGAGGAAAATTAACTCCATACCAGCCAGACCCAGTACAGGAACTTAGAATTCATGTTTATTTGCAAATAGGTTTAGAGAGATTAGGAGAGAGACCAATGTAAAAATTAAACTAGAGAAATAATAAGCAATGGGTTGCCTAGTGATTCTTCATGCAGACAAATGAATATATAAGTGCAATAATTAAGGGAGCACAGTGTGTTATGAGTTGAGAGCAAATTTAGGAATAAATCACACACACAAAAAAAAAACCAATCAAGTTATGGACCTTAGCACTGTGTGATCCTTCTCTAGGGTATCACTTATCAATATTCTTTTGAGAGCTTTCTCTGCTAGACTGTTCATCCACTTGTACATTTCTTCATGAGCCATGAGTTGGCTTGCTGTGTGTTTGTACAACCTTTAGCAAAGATCCTGGCTCGGGTCTCATCTTAACTATGATTTCAATTGGTAATATCATTATGTGAATCAATGCCCATACACCAAAGCCTATAAAAAACATCTATTTTCCCAGCTGGCTGACTGGAGCTTCAGGTTTCATCTCTTGTACTACAGGCTGATTCATTCCTGACTGATAAATTGCTCATGACACTATTATGCACGTCAGGCCTATCCTGATTTTTCCTTTCCTACTCCTCCTCTCCTGTTCATAACTCATTTGATGTTTCCTCACATTTTTGCATTAGTAGAGGCTTCTGATTTCAGACGTAAGCTATACACCCAGCCCTCGGCACTGGTTGCATTTATTAACCTGCATAAATGCTGGATTAGGATTCCTGCACAGTTACCAGCAGGTGATGTTATTCACTCTTCTTTTTCCAACACAGACAGGATTTAGTGGCATCTCTTGACTTTGATAACAATGTGCTGTTTGTGGGGCTTTGTACAACAAAATCACGGAAAGTGGAGATGGAAATGACCTACTAGGTCATCTAATCCTCCCCTCTGGCAATACAGGATAATTCCTTACAGAATATCTTCAAGTGTTTTATCCAGTTTAGTTTTAAATGTCTGAAGTAACTAGGTCTCCATCAATTCCCACAGAAGATTATTCTACAACATAATAGATCTCACAGTTAAGAACTATTTCATTCCAGTCTGCCTAAATTTTCCCTTGCTTAATTTTATCCCATTAGTCAGAGTTATATTCTCTTGTGACACCCAAATATAGTCTTTCTAACCTCAGGGCCCAATTCCCTACTACCTCATGTGTTATATTGCCATTACATTTACATCTGGAAAGTAGCTTTAAAACTGACAAGGTGAATGGCAAGCTGAGATTGATATTTTTTCATACAGCCATGAAATTATAAACCTTGCAACAGGGGACACCAAACATGGTCACACATCACCTGTGTACATGGCACTGGAGACACTGGAATGTGCATATCGATAGAGTGTCCAAATTGGAGAAAGAACAGAAAAAAGTCACTCATGTTATTTACAAACTAAGGATATTCTTCACAGAGAAGATTAAAGTATTCTATTCACGTCTTCAGCAAGAGGTGACTTTGTTATTGTGAATACTAAGTACCTTCAAAGAAAAAGAAAAGATTCAGGCTACTATAGCTCCCTTTAATCTAGTAGGAAGAGTTTAACAAGAATGAATGACTGGGAGCTGAAGCTAACTGAATCCAGACTGAAAATGAGGTACATGTTCTTAACACTAAGAGTGATAAACTACCACAGCATAGGGTGGATATTGCTTTCCCTGATGTCTGCAGAAGATGATTGTTTACCTAATGGAAGATACACATCAGCTGAAAAGGTGTCTAGCTGAAATATAGGAGTCTGACAACAAAGTGTCAGACTAGATAACCTGATGGTGTGTTCTAGCCTTGAACATTATGGAAGTATATCCTCAGAGATACACATGATAAGCTAAAAGAATGCAGTGGAGAGTCAGTGCAGGAATGCGGCTGGAGAAATCTGTCTTGCAGGTTCATTGGAAAAATGGAAATTCCTTCCTGCATTATTTGTATAACTGAACTCGACTGGTAGTCATCCTCTAAGTATTTGGTCTTCCACAGAAAATAGGAAAGCCTGCTCTTCTAATTGATATTTGCAGAAATCATCAAGACACAGATATGGCTATTTAGTAAAAATCAAATTAGATGTCCCCAAACTGATAAAAACAGAATAAAAATGGGGCCACAGTGAGGGACAAAGCAAAAAATCCAGCAGAGCAGAGATGCAAACACAGCAGAAAAGCAATTCCCATGATCTTTGTCTGACTGGCTTTTGAGGGAGTCTGCTTCTGAAAGAAGAAAAAGGGCAACTCAAATATGTCCTACACTGAAAGTTTCAAAGCACTCAGTGGACTTTGTATTCTATGTTTCATCATTATCAGTGATTGACAACATGATTTCAAAGATATTTAGGTGCCTAAAGATGTAGCATGGCAACTGGTAGGATTTACAAGCACGTCAAAGTAGGCCAGGCACATAATTCCCATTGATTTTCTGTGAGAACTGAGCTCCTAAATACCTCTACCACTTCTGAAAAAAAGTATAGATTGCAAGGTCATTGTGGTGTTTCTGAAAATACTGTCTCTTATTGCCTGTTGAAAGAGTTCTTCAGCCACGAATGGTAATGTTGTTTATACCAAGACTAAACCAAACACTTAAGCTGTTCCAGAACATGGTTAGGGTTCAGTGTTCAAGAGCTAGAAATAAGGTGAAATGCAAAGAGGTAAAGAGTTAGAAACAAGTTTGTCCTGCCTTCCTCTTGTCTCTCCCTCACAATGTAGTAATTGGTTCAGTGTAAAACTGGCTCTTCATTGCAATTGATGTGGCAATTCTGAGGTGGAAGACTCTCCTCCTCTTTCATTTAGTGTGTATCAGCTTTAGAGGAAACTCAAGTCTCCCTTCCCATTCTTGTCCATCTGCCTGTGTTGTGCAAAGAAAGCTCTAGAAGAGAAGAACATAAATATTCAGTGTCTGAGGTGCCTGCTCCATTCAGGAAATGTTAACGGCAGAGAATTAATCTTAAGCACCATTCAGCAGCCTCTGTGCTAACTATTGTGAGTTGAGCATTTTCAGGTTACGCTGAGTATTGCTCAGCCCAGACCTGTTGATTTGTGTTTGTTCTTTTCCATCTTTGACTGCACAAAGCAGGGAGTCATGTGAGAAAGGCAAATGGTGAATGATGGTGGTAAGATCTTGTTGGCAAAGAATTAGAAATGTCAACCCTTTAATAAATATAGAGAAAAGGGAGGAGGCTTGGGTTTGTACTACAAACTCACTTTCTGATGAGTTGGCAAGAGAAATCTCCTTGAGCAAAGAATAGGCATCATTTTGATGTCTGACAGGCAATCTCTTCAGATGCTGCATTGTCAGTCTTGTAAAGAATTTTTTGGGGATACTATAAATAATCCAGTTTGAAGATGATACATATTCAATCTAAAGTCCACACAGGTAACTAAATAATCAGTTTGCCTTTGGATTTTCAGGTGTGTAGAATGAAGTACCCATGCTGCACAAGCAGATGCGTGGCATAGCTTTTATTAAGGAATCTAATTTATTGCATCAACCCTGTTTATGTTGGTCTGGGGTTTAATGTAATGTTTATTTTTCCAGTCACATCCAAAAATAACAGGATTAGACTACGACTATGCCTCAAACAATGCAAAGTTAATCTTTTTAATGAAGGAAAACAGTTCTATGTCCTCAAAATAAGATATACATCTGGGTCAGCAGACCTGATATTTAGGATAATTATTCTATGTGAAACATCCATGCACAGACATGTCAGCCAGGTTGCAATGACATACCTATGTAGTGCTACCTATTTTCTGCTGTCACTCAATGGACAAGTTGAAGGCTTGAATCTACAGCTAAATAAAGCCAGTAAGAATCTTTAGAGTTTGGGATCAGGCTGATTTTCTTTCTTTTGTTTTGCTTTACACATAAAAAGAAAAAGAAATTTTTTCCTTGACCTTGAAATGGAGTTTTAAAAGCTTTTACTAAGTTTTAATGAACACATATTTGATAAAGACTTTCATGTCACTTATTTGAGAGTATACCTCAGTCTTTTGGATGCCTTTCCCCTAGAAGGGTTCATAGACCAAGAGGTATTCCTGGCTTATAATAAGACATCCTTTACACTTCACTCTTAGTTAGAATTGTTTAACCTTTCAGTAAATATTCCCAGTGGCCATGCTTGTTCTCTTGATCTGTTTTTCAAGAAGCAGAGCCAACTTTGTGGCTTTGCTATACGTAACTCTGAGAGACTAAGTTGGATGAAGTATTATTGAATGATTAGGATAATAGAATAGGCAGATGTTCTTAAGCGGAAGAGCCATACAAAGCTGTGGTTATAAGTGTATTGATTTTTAGCTTGATTGCAGTAGGTTCTGCTTGAGGTTGCTTTCTCATAGATTTTGCTTCACTTACGAGAGTGTAATTAGAGTAGTGTGTCACCTATAAAGATGAACGGATGGACATTACATTATTCAAGATCTCCCTTTTCACAGAGCGAGAATGCTGACTGCATCTCTGTTCAGAAGTATAAAAATTATCTTCGTCCTAGTGATAATGTCTACAGATTCCATCTGTACATACATCTATCCAACAGAGAGATATTTAAATGTGTTGAGAAGTACAGAAAGATATCACAAGGACGCATAACATAGATATACTTAAAGTCTATTTTGACTGTAAAAAAAAAACCCTCTTGTGAATCATTTGAAAAATATTGGTGCTGCGATTTCTTAAGAAATATGTAGAGAGTATATCCCCCATGCTGTTTCAAGAAAAAGTAAAAAAAACTGAAGAAAATTTTCAGCTGTTATAATATTTACAGTAATTCAAATGAGAGTTTATTCCAGGAAAAGATCTGGTTCTTAAACTTTAGGAATTGATGTTGTTACCTGCATTTGCTACACAAAAAGCATTATCTTTTCCTTAAATGACTGCAGCTTGTATAATTAACTGCACTTACAGCTTCCTGTGTGTGGATGACTGTGATCTCACATTGTGCTCAAGTTTTGCTTTTTTAAACCATTCCTGATGAATGTAGAAGGCAATAGAACATGTTTCCACCTGCTCTGCAGTGGGGGAGAATGAATCCATTTCAGCAATTACAAAGTAGAAAGGAAAAATCACTAATTAGTGGAACCATGAATCACTGGTACAGTTGAAATTGGCCATTCCCAAAGAGCGGGCTGTTTTGTACTACAAGTGTAGCTGAATCACTTCTTTACTCACATCCATCTCCACTTGCTTTATTTTTTACCCTATTGAGTGAACTCTTCTAATGACCTTGGAAAATCTGTCCAAGGTGACATTTAGTATTTGAGCCATGTGCATTGCCACACAACTTTCTGGAAAGCTCTGTGGGCTTTTGGCTACTACCTGCCTCTGATGCTGTGCTAATCAGGGCTTGCAGGCACTCGGTGGCTGTGCAGAATATAGACCTTCTTTGTAAACGGTTATGGATATAGTGGTGTGAGGAGACAGTGCAGTGGGGAAGCAACACACGCAAGAGATGGTGATCAGATGGGACTTGGAGACACCAAAGTTATTAAGAAATTATCAGAAAGTCTGAGTGGGAAGGAAATAGAGATGATGGTAAGGAGAGAGATCATCCTTCACAGAGAGTGGAAGGAAGGGCTTGAATAAATTTCCTGCTGCAATGGAAAATGATCTGTCAGTATGTTAGAGTACCATCACCAATTTTCTACTGTAATCAGCAACAGAAGAGTGTTAGCTAGTTTTTCATAGTCCTAAATTCTTCAAACCCCTTTATATCCCACATTGTTTATCAGTACATTTTGAGAATTGTTTCTTATAGTCCAGTCTCACGTTGCTTGAGGAAACTTGATTTTACCTTCCAGAACCTCCACTGCCTCCCATTTTCACCCAGCAATAGTAACATCATCTGCAGATTCTCCTCATATCATGTTCTACAACCTGGAGAGATTTAAACGTGAAACCTGCAATCTGGGATTCAAGGTTTATTGGTTTCTGCCAATAAATTTACCTGTTATTCCCAAGTTATTCTCAAAGGAAGCTAGTTAAACTCTGGTCAGGGAGTTTATTGTTGTCACTGAATGGGTCGGGGAACAGCTCTGAAGCAGCAGTGGCACAGTACCTTGTTTTTCCTTGTTCACATCTTCAGCATCATCAGTGCAGTGAGGTTCCTTTCTTACGCTCACAAAGAAATGATATTTTGGAAAAGTAAGAGGAGTTTTTGTCAGTAGTTGTCACAGAGCATATGGCAATATCATGCTCAGTGATTAAGATGGGGAACAAAATCATGTGTTGGTCCAAACACAGAATTTTCCATGTGGGAGGTATGTTAGTATTTCTGAACAGCTCTTTTATGCCTATGTCAAATTTTAGGGTTTGGGAGAAGTATGTTAAAAAATGAATCTTACATTAGTATGGGAGTTTTGATACAGCCTTCCTAGATTTTAAGCCCACTGAAAACAAGAAAGGATATTGGTTTAATACTCTGTAATACGAAATATTTAAAATCTTAATTGCAAAATAGACATATTACAATAGAAAATATAGGCACTTTGATAAAATGTCCCTATGTGTGGGCATCTGCTGTTAGAAGTGACTGAAATCAACATTAAAAAATACTCCCCAAAGCTTTGAGATGTGGTAAGATGACAATTACTTCACTAATGCCATACAATTTGTGTAAAATTATCACAAATAGTATAAATTAAAAAACAACTGAGTAACAATTTCTTAAAGACAGGCAGAATTGAACACTTTTCAGAATGTTGGAATATTAATTGAGATCAATACTATTTTGTAGAAATAAATTTTAAGAACTCCAAGTAAATGAAAAAATAAATGCTAGACCACAGTATATTTCAATAGGAATTTTGAAAATGCTTGTTTAATTACTATATGTTCAATAGCAGTTCATTTTTCATAATGCTCAGCTATCTGGGGTGTCTTGCTCCTTTACAACTACAAATCACTTTAACTGCAAATCTTGCTACTTAATAAATTGTTTTTAAATTCTGGTACATCTGCTAGCTTGGGAGCAGACTACTGAGACTAGTCTCTAGGCGACTTTAATTATGTTTTTCATTCACATGATGGAAATTCTCAGCCACCAGATGCCACCTGCTATCATTTTTATTTCCACTCTTGTGAACTCCTGCTCAGAGCAGCAAAGGCAACATTAGCTGTCATACTCGTAAGGTGCCTTGTCTTAAAGGCTCTGCTGTTGTGTTGCATTTGCAAAGCCAGAACCAAGTTCCCAAAGGATGGTCTTGATTGTTCTTTGGTGGTTTTTTTTTTTTTTTTTTTTTTTTTTTTTTTCTGGAGAACCAGCACAAATTTGACTTCAAAACATTGGAAAATATAATTTCAATTTTCAACACAATTCTCTTGGATTCTTTAAGTTTCTCTTCATTTTTCAGCCTTCATTTCTTTTTCTTCTCCTAATTTTAATCACAAATAATATTTAATATCTAAGTCAAAATAAATGGTAAGAGCCAAGCAATGATGCAAGATTTGTGTAAGTCTTATTAGAAACATAATTGAGTCAGCTGGTAGATCTATGGTCATGTTGCATGAGGCATCCTCATCACACAACATATTTTCTGTGGGTCTATGTAGAACATTAGCCAATCAGTGGGGTTTGATTAGGTCCATTCTAGTATGTTATCATCAGCTAAAAAATAGAAAAGGTAGATGGTCAGTGCTAGTTGAGGTTTGGGGTAAGAATTCCTCTTTTAATAACTGCTTAACATTTTAAAATTCTCTTTAGTTTTGATTCAGTGAATTATGTCTTTTGGAGGCATCTAGCAATTTCTCAGGATATTGGTGCTTAATCCAGGTCAGCCAGTACAGGGGAATCCTTGCATCCTTAGCATCCTTAACCTTAGCTATTCGGTTACACAGTGTTTGATTAGGATATTAGCTACTGTTCAGTTCAGACACTGTGTTTGCTGATGCTGAAATTAGTTTGTTTGTAAATTTGACAGTACCATCATGTTCTTTGGTAATCTTCCAAAAAGAAAGGTTGTTTTAGATACAACATATAAAATAATGCTGCCAGTAGTAAAAGTGGTTTAAGACAGTGATTTTAAACAGTGCATCATTAGCAAAGCTATCAATATACTGTCTCTGAAATACTCATTCATCTGAATAATACTTTTAGTTTAAGATTTTTTTATACACTTATATATATATATTTGAGTGAGAGATTTCTAGGAAGAGAAGCCTTTCCAGAGAGTGGAATTTGAGATTCATTTATTTCCCTGAACTTCTTTTTATCTATAAAAATTATAGTTTGTATGGAGCTGCTGAAGATCATCTGTTCTCAAATACACACTGTATTATAAATCCATTGCTAAAAAAAGGTGTAAAAGTTTTGTGAACCCCAGATCTAGAATTTGATGCAGAGCAATGTTTGAAATATTCCATTTTGGAAGTTTGTTTAAACTCAGCCACATTCTGTACTAGAACACTGGGGCATCCTTGTCTAATGGCTTATTACCAACCTCCTAGGGACTCACTGGCATGAAAGGCACTATATAAGCTTAAAGGGATTTTTTTTTTTCTTGCCCCATGTGTAGTTTATATGTCACTTGCAGTTACTGTGTACTGCTAGTTTACTTCAAAAGAATGCTGATCGAGGCCTGAGGAAAAGATTGAGCTATGTGCTAAAAAGAGGCAAAAGAATAAAGTATTTGCTTTGCTGTTCTACTGAGATACATCTGTGCGAGCAGCCAAATGCTCATTCCTAGTTTGAATTCAAAATTTATCCTTTTAGCCTGTACAGATAAGAAGTCAGATCATGTTTGTTTACATATTTGGTGGGTTTTAATAAAATAATTAAAAAATGCTTTACTGTACTTTAATCTTTTTCAAGAGTCAGTAAAAGGAAAACCTGTTCATTCACCTGGGAAGAGGGGAGCTTGTACAACCATGTTTGCTTTTTGAGAATACAGACTAGAATGCAACTGTCTTCAAATATCTCCTGAGAATATCTGTAAAAAGGAAAGGGTGCTTCACAGTTCTCCACAGCTGTCAAATTATTTTGTTAGCTCTGGTGCATAGCCTTTTAAAGCCTGTTGCAGGTGCTTTCATAAAAGCCCATGGCTAGGGTTGTCAGCAGTATCCCAAAACTTTGGATTGCTCAGTATTTGGGTGTTTTACATAAGACCTTTAAGAACTGAATAGCAAAACTATCCTTAACAACTTCCAAATAATTGACTGCTTCAGATTGGGCAGCAAATTACCAAAAGCATCAGATTTTGAAGTCTTATCTCCTATAGTAATTCTACCAAATGGTTGATTTTTTAATTGCTTTACAGTCTTGTAGAAATGGAGCTTTTCTTGAGAAAAAAAAAATGCATTACTTGTTGTTGGATATCAAATAGTCCTGTCACCAATACCAAGGACAGTCACAGTGCTTTTGACCATACTACAGGTCAAGGTTGCTAGAGCACCCAGACTGATGTTCATGTGTTATATGGGTCCTAATGAAGTTACATGGCTTCCGAGAAATGTCAGCATCATTCTCGTGTCATACACTTACCTTTCCTGCTGCCAGACTTCAGATATAAAGTTTTAAAGAGAAAATAACCTAAAGCTCCAGGGATTATACTTCCTAGGCTTATTGGCAAAGATGTGTTTAAGATAATGTTCATAGGTTGTCTAACACTGGTGTTTGAAAAAATGTTAATTTCTTCTGGAAATTCCTCTTCTTAACTAACCCCCAAAAACCAGACCCACTAAGAGGCCAGAGATCTTGTTGTTGTTGTTGTTGTTGTTTTTAAGAAGAAGACAAGGACTATAAAAACCTGAGGTAATATAAGCTGTGTTCCCCAACCACAGTCCCATAATTTAAAAGTTAAAACCTAGACTGGTGCAAAACAAAAACGAATGAAGTAAATGCTCCTTGACTTAAATTACACTAATATAACTCATTGTTCGATTCATTTTTTGTATTATTTTCATTAGAGTTGTTTAGTTACATACTATTTGTGCCTTATAGCAGGTAACTACATTTAGGGACTTGAGAAGTTCTGATCAGTTTTCCCTTCTGTGATACCTACCAATTGTTCAGTTCTTTGCAATTAGGTCATTTATTTTAGTCAAGTGTGAGGTGACTAGGTGTAAATGCTATATACATTCACAGGAACCTCCATGGTTCAAGGTCCTACAAAAACTCCTCTGGACAATTTTCTGTAAATCATTCCAGCCTAGCTGCATAAGTATGGCTTTAGAAATCAAACTTTAGGCACCATGGCTTGAAAAGAATAACCTAAGAGTAAAAATATCTAAATTTTCATATCAATATATGCTATTGGAATCAGCTCCTGGTAATTTTTCTAATCTTAAAGGACAAAACACAACACCAAAAATACACCAACCCCCCCTAAATTATAAGATTTTCTTACTGGAAATTTTTTCCAGATATTTATTGAGAATTTACTATATGTTATGTGTTTCAGATGATGGAAAAACACATTCATTCTTTCAATATAAATTATGGCTCTAAAAAAATATATATATATAGAAGTATGTTGCCCTAATAAATGATCTTATATGAAAAAAAAAAAAAAAAAAAAA
>NW_020799097.1:56827107-56845251 GCF_003259725.1 Athene cunicularia | reverse complement strand
GAAAGCTGCCTCATGATTAATTTCATCTAAATGTGGTAATTATCATACTTTGAAGTAATGCCTGCAAAACATGCTTTCACAGAGAGTTAGTGGAAGCTGAGGATTAACCTAGAAACATTTCAGTTCAGAGCATCATATCACCCAAATAGAAATGTATTTTCCTCTCAATTTTTCAAGACTTTTTATTAGACTACTTGGCAGTCATTTTCATTACCTTATCTCATATCAACTTCTTCACAGCAATTTAGAGAGCAACAGAAACTGAAGTAACGTTGTATTATTCTCAGTAATGGGATAGTCTTGGTTTTGCAAGCTACTTATTTTGGCAGCTTCTGCCCTGAAGTATTTCTTGTATTAGTGTTTATCATTCATATATGTTGTGGACATAAGCATTATCCTGCCTATATTCTAGGCACACTATAGATTATTAGAGACGTTCATTTCCTCATGGGCACCAGGGAAGTGATTCCTACCACTTGTCTATGCATCTTTGCTTCCTGTCTCAGAGGACCTTCATGAACCACTTCTTAGCTGTACAGGTGAGACTAGTGAAAAAAGTACATAAGGCCCCAAGTATGGTTATAAAAATGGCTGATTTTTGCACCCAGTTAAAAATCCTGAGGTAGAATAACACAAAAAATCATAATGAAGAGAGAAGCTATCACTGAGTATTTCTGCTCACTTACATCTGGTCAGTAAAGATTCCAAATCTTCTCTCAGCCATCAGTCCTACAAGAGTGGCACAAAAATGACACCTTAACTGAAGATGAGACTGAACATCTTAGTTAAGTCTCACTGGTAGACTGCCTGGATGTGCTGTATTTTGATACAGCTGTGTTATTTTAACTTCAACCAACCAGGGACAGATTTTGCCTACTCTTACACGGTCCATACGTAGGACTGACTGAATTTCTTTAGGATATAAGATATTCCACATTGGCACAGTTTTGGTAAGTGTCATATGTGTGCTCTTTTTCACAAGCATGAAAGATATTCATTAGCTTGAACTTCAGTTGAACATTGGAAGAAGTTTGGAGGAGCAGGGATCTTTTTAACTTCCTATGTTTTAATGCATATGTGCGGGTTTTTTTTGTCTTACAGATAAAAAAGAAGCTGCTGTGTCCAAAGAACTCAAAAGTAAGAAACTACTGTGCTATAGGTTATGATCTGTTTATATGTCATGTAGTTTCAAAAAGCATGTTTCAACAATCCAGAATGATAGTTAATGAATTGTTGAAAATACAAAGAATAAAGTAACTACACCATTTATAATTGAAAAATGACATGTTTAAACTTCAGCTGCCTCCTACTTTCTAAATCCATTCTTATCCCACTTCTAATTCCACACTTCTTTTCGTGACTGACAGTTTTGCCTTTCCCTCTTTTCTATCACTGTCTTCAAAAACAAAAGTTTCATGGGGAAGGAAATGTCAAATGAAGTGTCAGCTGAATGTTCTCTCAGTGGCAGCAATTTTGGTAAATGAGTTGAGAAGACTGAGCGTCGAACATGTTGAGAGCCACCAAATTTATCTTCACAAATGCAAAACATGGGCCCTGTCTATCTAGTTACTTTGGATTCAGAGAGACTTCTGAGGCAGAAAAAGAGGTAGGGGCTGGGCTGTTCTGCATAAATAACAAAATAATGCTCTGAGAACATGGTATTGTTAACAAGAGAAGTCTTATGCCTTCATTTTTTACAAATTTGCAAGCATCAATGCCTCTACACAATAAGGACAGTAAGGTAGTTTCACTGGTAAGACTTCATTTGCTGAGATCTCTGTTCTGAAAGTACTGTATATAAGAAAAATTAGGAAAATTATGGGGCTTTGAAATCTAATTCAAATTCATGATTAAAGAATGCACTGACTACCATCTCCATACATGTTCTTTCCCAACCTATAGAGCAGAATACTCCCGTCATCCTTAATTTTGCAGGAATTTATTAAAAGTTTTCTTTTAACAATCAAGAAAAGCTTATACATTGGTTTCCTACTCAAATTTTGCAGAAACATGGAACAAAATATTCAATAGACTTACTCTACAACTAATATGTTAGTGAACTAACTGTCTGTTTGCAACCAGGTCTTAAAGGATTTATTTATTTGGGCATATGATTTCTCTCATGGGAGAACTCCCCAGTAGCTGTCACAGCAAAACTTCCCAGGTCCGTCTCATGAGTGAAATTTGCAGGCTGACATTTTCAGCTGAAACGTGTTCACATAAAGATGCAGAGTCATAAGCACTGAAATAATTTGTGAATTACAAACTAAAAAGAATACGCTTACAAAAGAAATTTTAAAACATTTGGCACTTTTGTTTCAGTGCTACTGAAAGTTAAATAAAAAGTAAATCACACAAGGTTTTGGTCAAACATATCCTTCATTTTACATTTTTTCCTCAATGGAAATTATTTTTGTTGCCCAGAAAATAACTGTCTCAAAATTAAAATCTTGGTAGAACAAAAAGTAAAAAACAGTCTTGTTAGTCAGCAAACTGTAGCTGAGAGCTCAGAAGGGAATAAATGCAGGAGTCCTGCAGTTTTGTATAAGTCCATCTTGTCATTTGTAGAATATGTGTGTTGGATCTCCTGTTTCTTTTACAAGAGTGGGCACTCTAGAAAGTAATGCTAAGTATATTCTTCTCCAAGGTCTTCTAGATACTTCCCCGAAGGAGGGGCAAGCACCCCAAGTAATTACAATGCTGAGATAATAACTAAGTTAGGATATAATTATCTGCTTCAGGCTTTTAAATGGATGGAAACAAAACAATCCCACACATGCAAACTATATTTTCTTTTCATTCTGTTTCACAAGACAATCTGAAGCATCTTTTATGAACTTCTCAAAAGACTGAAGGGGAAGAACTCAAAATTACATTCCTGATTTAGCCATTTTCTTTGTAGTAACATAGTGACAGATGTGAAGGACTGACTAACATCTTTTGGCATTCTGTAATTCAGATTGTGATTTAAATGATTAATTATTTCCTCTCACAATATGGAAACGTGAATTTTAAGTTAGAGGATCTTCTAGTTGATATAAAAAATAATAAAAAAAAACCAAACAAAACAAAAACATTCTGAAAGTCAGTAGAGTTTATGGATATTTGTTAAATTATTGTGGTTTAAGTACAGTCTGTTTTAGTAGTTCCTGTGAATAAAAGCAATTAACTAAATATGAACAAATAGTAAATAAATCCAGTAGGCTAGTTAGGTTCCTTTATCCAGGGCTGAGATTCTTCAAGTCTGCTTGGGGATGCACAAACACTTCATCATCTGGACCTTCATTCTGCAAGGAATTGTGCTACCTCAGCAAAGAGAGGGCAGTGCAAATGTTTCAAAGAAACACCAAGAACATAAAAACTACACTTAAGCAGACTAATAGATACAGTTTCTCTTCTAGGAGAACCCAGCAGTTGCTGTTTCAAGTTCAGGATCAACCATGAAATTGTTGTCCTAATGCTCCTCCACCCTTTCAGATGGAGAGATATTCCTGGTGTAGCCATGTCTGCAAATGCACTTTGCATAATAAGTAGCCTGATTTCAGTTTTTCTCATCAGGGAGAGATTCAGATTAGGGGAAAAGGATTCCACCTGAATAGCTGTGGGATCCCAAGAAGCAGCACTGCTGAATTCACAGCAGTGAATCCTTGCCAGGTGCCATAGGCTGATTCAGAGCTTTCTGCTCTCATAGCTGCAAGATGAAATGCAGAGGCTCCCAGCCCATAGCTGCTGCCTGAGCAGCAAGGCCATGCCTGAATACCTAGATACCTGCTTTCCTCTGCTTTGCCAATAGATATTTAATTACTAGACAGAAAAAGTTGAAAGAAGTGATTTAGTGCCTAACGGCAAGAGTTTGTTAGTCCTTCAGCTGGTTATTTTGTAGATGCCTTTGAGTTTATCGAAGGCAACTCAGTGCTTTTCTCTTTGAGTAATCTCTTTGTCTAGCTCTTTGAGTAAAAAAAAGTTGCTACAGGCTATATCTCATCGGAAACCTTTCCCCAGATTTCTATTTTTTTAAACTATAATACTTTGTAGTAATTGGTTTAATTTGTTCTCTTTTTTTAAGAGCCAGCAAAAACTCCTGCAGCCAAACCAGCCACCAAAAAAGCAGCAGCACCAGGTAAAAGAGTAAAATGTTCACATTCAGTGTATTTCTTGTGTTCTTGAATCAATTTATTGCATCATAGCACCATCTGCTGGATTATACAAAAGCCACAGTTTTGGGGGGTTTTGTCTGCTCTATAAATTATTGTGGTAATTTGTATGTGAAACCTTTGCTAAGAACAAAATGATTTTGCATTGATTGGTTATGGGTTGCTTCTTGTCGTCCCATGGCAGCTATGAGGTGTCACACTGGGCTATTCTGCAGGCCTAGAGATCAAAAACTGAATCTGAATGTAAAGACTGATTTAAAGCCCGATATCTAGAGAAATTAGTTTCCATGTAAAGCTCTACTCAAGCCCTTTGAGAAGGGGATCTGATTTTTCAAAGTGCTGATCTCACAGTAGGTTTTCAAAAATTGAGCTTTTAAATAATCATATATACGCACAGAAAAGACAAGCAAACTTTTTAAAACAAAATAATGGCACATTCATATCTGAATTTAGATTGGATTGTAAAAATCTAGTACTTTTTATTAATTTCTGATCTCGTCTGCTTCACAGCCATCTTCAAAAATGCCACATGGCATTTCTGCTTAATAAAACCCAATATAATGAATAACTATCTAAATATTCAGGGTACTTGTACTTTTACCACATTTAAAATTAACTAAGAAAAAAGACAGGAATTCCCATGTGAATATGTGATCAACGTAAAACCATAATATTATTCTACTCTAAAGTAGGTTAGTTAATGGTGCACCAGACTCTATGCTGATGAGTTTTGCCTGGTGCTGCTATCACAGGAGTGGCAGGCTCACTCCCTCTGCTGCATCTTGCCTCCATCAGATCCCACTGTATGTGTCTGTGGATCTATGTGGATCTGGGCTTGCTTTTTTTTTTTTTTTCTTTCTTTCTTTCTTTAAACTTGTTTGCTGTCTGTCTTTCTCTAATTCAGACCTCTTTTGTGGTCTATCTCAGAGATCTCCACCAAATAAAGGAACAATAACTTGCATCAATAGAGTAGATTGGGAGTTTGTCAAGGACCAGTGCAAGCCAGGAACATCTTCAGATGCCTCTACCACAAAAGGACTTGCAGGCTGGAAGTGCAGCTGATATAGGCTATCATAGGACATACTGTACAGATGTAAAAGCTACTGTGTGAAGCTGTCCTAAAAAGAACTATTTCCCCACCAAAGCTACCAGTTCTTGCCTGCTGCCTTTGACACCATGTAATCCACACCATTGCCATGGCTTAGAGATAAAAACTGTCCTAGAAATGTGTGTGTGTGTGGCAGGGTGTTCAGTCTGGATCATTTCAGTAAGTCTGTCTCCACAAACATTTATATCCCTGTAACTGATAATTTCTTAAAGCAGTTTTGTTGCCAAAATGTGTTGTATAGCTAGACCCTTAGATGTCTCGACAGTACACTGCAGAAATTGTTATGTTAGAACCATATGCTTATAATTAATTCATTCCACCTGCTTGCATCCAATATTTGTGTTCATTTTTGAAAAATATTCCGACGAGTCTGCTTGTTGGCAAGAATGGTGATGACAGTAATCTGCTTAAGATAAAGGGAAAAGCTGGCATGGCTTCTTGTGGAAAAATAAAATTAGTTTGTCTGTTCTGACACATTTCTAAACATCTAGTTTTCCTTAAAAGTGATAAAGAGCAGTAGGCCTTGACTTCTAGTTTTTTCTTTCCCCTCCCCAAATGACACTTTTCTCTTAAAATTAATTTAACCCTAGAATAACTTACCATAGCAAAATATTAAATATGCTTGTTTGGCAACATCGTAACTAGACTGCTGCCTGTTAATACAGTAAATTAACTACATATCCAATTTCATATTTCATTTTCTTCTGCATATCTTATTACATCACACCCTGTACCCCAGAATGGCTAAAGCTGAAGGTTTAGTCCTATTAACAGACTGAACAGACTGAGAGCACAGCTGGTCATCTTCCAGTGCTTCTACATCACATATGTTCCTGTTCTTAATGTCACTGGTGAAGAAAATCCTGCCTAATACATTGTGCATTATTTTTATCGCCATATACTTGTACGGAGAAAGCAAAGGAGGTGAATGTGGAATCTGGAAGTCTATGAGAGCTTCTGTGTCTGGAAACTGATGGCTGCTCTAGGAAATTAGTCTCAATGAGTATCTGTTGCTTGATTTTCAATGTGAATATTTTCAAAGGTAGTGTTATTTCTAAGTGGAAAAAATCACCTCTTTGGCAACCATCTGGAACTTGGCGGGAGAGTGGAGTATTTGGCTTTAGAGCAAAATAGTTTCATAGATATATGCAAGTGATGCTATTCTGAAGGGAGAAACCAGAGCTGAAGATATTTCATGACACTAGTCTTCAGTTACACTGTTTTACCATGTCCCCACTGCTGCCTTTTCCTCTTTCACCGCGGTGCATTGCCTCTCCAGCTGTGCCAGCAGGACAGCCCCGGGAGTCAACTAGCATTGCAAAATATCTGTCTATCGATTTTTCCCTGAGGAGGGGCACAGGTTTCTTTCACCGGATTTCCTCAGGCACTCTGTGTGTGCTGGGCCCAGGGTTTTTTCTGGAGGGTTTCTCAGAGCTAGGGGATGTAGGTCCTGATACCTACCTCATCCTGCCAGATGTGTCCATCATCCCCATCCACACAGAGCCTCACCTGGGTCAGGTATTGCACCCTGCAGTTATCGATAACTCTGCCGGGTCAGCAGTCCATGTGTTAGCCGTGGGGCACAGATATACATCATGCCTCATCTTGCTAAATTTGCTGGGTCTTTTTTGGCACCTTCAGGAAAGCAAGTGGATGGTGGTGCAGGGCAGGGTAGGGAGCACAGGCTCAAAAAACACACAGAGAGCATTTGCAGCTGAATTAGCCCCCCAGAAGGCAGCAAGAAGCCTCAGTGCCACTGAGCTCCACCTGCACACTCCCTTAGCTCTGGTCAGGGATCAGAACAGCTAGACTGCGTGTCCCTCTCATGGATTAACCTCACACTACAGGTAACGCTCCTGCACCTTCTTTAAGCACCAGTGATAGTGCTTTCCTCTGATTTAAAACTCTTTTCAACACTGTAACGATTAAATCCTAATTGCAGTTTAGAATCTCCCTGGAATGGTCTTGCAGTTTTTAATTCAATTTTACAGTATATTTAACAGAGTTTGTACTGTCACTTAACTGCCTAATTACTGATTTTTAATGCCTAATTTTTCCCATCTTCCTCTCCACACACATGAAAAAAAAAAAAAATCTTACTCGTTGCTCCCTTTGGGTTCATAGCAGAAACTCTTTATGAGCACCCCTTGAAAATCAGTGAAATTTAGTTGGGGCTCAGAAAGAATAAAATAAGTATGACAGATAAATAGACAATTTTAAGTGCTTAGATGTCAGCTGCATCCAATCTCTCAAACTCCCTCTGTCAATGGTGCTAGAATTATTATTATTTTATTATGCCTCTGATTTTTCCACTGTTGGTAAAAAGCATTAAAAAAAAAAATTAGGAAATTATATAGAAAATGAGTTCATGAGGTAAGTACAGAATATTAGAAGGCAGACTATGCTGAGAAAAACAGTCAGAGGATCAGTTGAAGAGGTTCAGATCGCTCTGCCTAATGCAGGAAGAACTACTATTTCTACTGGTAATGGGCAGTATTTACTTAACAGACAAATTACTTTAATTCTTGGTTCAAGGTGAAAAAAAGCAACTAAAATGGCAGCAGGGAAGAATCGTTGTACTTGCTAAATAGTATAACAGAGCTATTGTACTTTAAAATGAAGAAATAACACAAAGTTTATGGGAAAGCAGTTATGCTTTGAAATGGAGGAAAGGTTTACTAACGAGCTGGACTTGTTTCTTTTAATAGGACACAAGTATATAGAAAGATTGCTAAAACCATGTAACTGTTACAACAGATTGATAAAAATCAGCTCATCTACTGAATAATCTACCAATGCAGTAGGAGAGGCACAACTATCATGGAGTCTCTTTCAGGTTTCTCACAGTCAAGTAGCTCTCTCAAGTCACAGGTCATGGTTGTATTTTACTTACAACACTACACCCCTTGCATCATCTGTCCACCTACTTATTGTCTTCTTATGTAGACATATTGCCCAAGAAAAGAGACATCAAAAACCAGTGTAAATTTTACGTTATGTATCCCCATGGGAAAGAGGAAAAAGAGGGGAACAGTGTTTCTTTCTCTCTCACTGTACATGGACATAACCGTATTAGAGTTTGCCATCCTGCAATCTTTTCAGAATCTTATGTCTGAGTGCCTATATGTGCCCTGAAATTTCTCTTTATAAGCATCCACTGCCCTTGGTTGGCATCTCTGTGTGTTTTTCTATGGTACCTGTGTTACCAAGAAAATTCTTCTGGTGGTTGGAATAGTCTGTTCAGTTTTCTAGTCCCTGAAGTTAACCCTCTCGGACTTTTTTGCAACATAAGCACAGCCATTCTCAGGGTTTATTTTCTGAGTTTACAGTTTAGATCTTCAGGGACAAATGATAGAAGTAACTTATTGCATGCATAAGGACAGGCTTTGCAGTTTATTTCTGGACAAAATAAATCTTCACTGAGGTAGCAGGTGTTTATGAGCGGTAAACAAAATAATGAAACCCTACCTGTATTAATCCTGCTGCTCAGGGTCCTTGGGTTTAGATCCAGGATAATTCGGTAGTCCTTTTGAATAACAGAGGCTTTCTTTTCTGTCCAGGTTAGAATAATTCTTCCTCTCTTTAATTCACCTTAACTCTTTGGGAAGATAAACATCTTCTCTGACTTATTCAGTTTCTTTCTGGTTTTAAAGGGAGAGCTACAGATTTGTCTGTCTTTGCACAGCAGGTGGAAATAACGTGATCTCAATCCCCAACACCCTGAAGAAGGATAGGAGAAACTGGGTCTTGGTCCCCACCTGTTTGTCCCAGAGAGTTTCCTCTAGGCTTAGTGAAGCCTCACAGCTGACTGCTCCGGGTCTGCCAGGAATTCACTGTACTCTCAGCAGCTACAACCATGCTGCTATTGCAGCAGTCCATCACTCAGCCACCTTTTAATATCTGCAGGAATGTATTATGTGGATGCAGACGAATTTTCAATCACTGACATTTTCATCCTAGCTCAAGTCTGAGAAAATATTGCAGTCTAGGAGGTCTTAAACTGTCCACAGGATTATGTAAACTGGATCATTATCTAACTCTGAATGGGAAAGGAAAAATGAATTATTTACTTATGTCACAGTATGCAATTCCAATGTTAAAAGATTTTTACTTTACAACCTTGAACTCTTTACATACAGGATTAATTTAAATGAAGCATGAAATAGGTTATTTCACACTAAAATTTCTAATCTGAAATCCAGTTTTTATTCACCAATTTCTAAAATATTTTTTAGTAAATGGCCTAGAATTCAGGATGGTTTTGCTACTTTTGTTAGGATGTTGAAATGTCCAGTCTCGTAGCCTGGCATACTGCTGTTGAATTTATATATTCCATAAAGTATCCTCTGTTTCAAGATCATATAGAATTAAAATGATTTCCTATTCTTCCTTTCACATCGTAGTGAACTGTGAAGACACTTGTACTAAAAAGGCAGCCTTGTTTTTTTTTTTTTATTAACAGATATTATTAAATGCCACAGTCTGGTCTATGCAATGTAGCAAAGTACTGTTGTATTACTAACAAAAAAATGGCATTACTTTAAGAGTAAGGCAGGGGGAGCAAGTTAACTATAAAAAAGAAATTATTTAATACATGAAAGTAACAACAATAATAAAAGAAGGTCAAAATTAAATGCTATTTAAATACAAATCAGAGCTGAAAGGATTATTTAACTGTCCACTCTTTCTGGAAAAAAAAAAAGGCATTTTAATGTGTTTTTTTCTGAGGCTGGCATCTTTCAAATTTTGTGATTTAAGTGCACTTTTGGCAAGAATTAGGCCCAATTTCAGCAAAGCACTTAACATATTTTTAACTCTACCTTGAGTCAGCAAAGCATTTAAGCACATGCTTAAGCTTTGTTAAATCCACACTATCACATACACTATGTATATAATTATCTTCCCAGGCATGAGTCTCTTGGAAGAAGTGCCCCCTTTGCTTTGCTGGAAAGTTAATAAATGTACCTCATCTTGATCACTGTGATCATTATGAAAGTAACACTTGATTATCAGAACAATGGTGACTAGAGTTTTCTATACTGTATATTATTATAATATATCTACAATTTATCATCTTGAATATGGCAGCGTTATGTTTTTGAAAGAGAGCAAGTAGAAACACTGTTTTACTATGATGTTTCTTAAATATTAATTTTCTCACATCATCATACAGGTCTGCATCAACTATAGATTTGAAAGTTTCTGTATTAAGAAGTTAGAATCCAGTATCATAAGTACAAACCAAGTCATTACCAATGGACAGTATGACTTCAGTCTGCAGAGTGCCACAAATAATCTGCTGAGTTTTTTCTCTCCTATAAAGCTCCTTGGAGTGCCCAAGTTTGGAGCTTTACACATTTCATAAATAGTGGTTGCTGGGTTTATTTCATATATACAGTAGACTCCTCCCAGCATTTTTTTTTTTGACTGAGCTGCACACTTCTAGTGCCTTCTGTCAGTGTCCTCCTTCATGACACTGCCTCTGCAAATACCTTCTGAAGAAGTTGCTTGTCCTGGTTAAGGCAGTCAAAGAAGCCTTTCGAAATATTTAACCACATGATCCTTTGATTTATGGTCTGAGAGCAAATATACCAAAGCTCTTGCTGTCTTATTCTACCCTACTCCTTTGGGCTGATATCAGTACTCAGCTCTAAGTCAGGCGCTACAGTTAGAGCTCTTGTTCTAAGTTCATAAAATTTGAATTAAATTTATCCCTTTAGAATCTCATTGTATTCATTTTTAGGATCTATTGTTATTGTTACTAAATTAGCTAATTTAATCTGCATATCATGTTTGCCTAATGACAGGGAAAAAAAAAAATAGAAATTATATTTACTTCAAAGTTTTCCTTCTTTTCTGAAACATCTGTTCCAGACTCATATTCTCAACGGGTTATAGAGCTTGAAGCAAAAGTCCTTCCCTTGTCAAAGGAAAGTGAAGTATGAACAGTTAAAGCATGAGCAAGTAGTAATGGCTGAGCGCCATTCAAGCTAGGACCACTAGCAGTGGGTATGCTCTAGCCATAAATCAATTACAAAGCAATATGACTCATTCTACCACACAGGAAGAGACTATTAAGAAAACTGAATTACTTTCACCTTGCTGTGGTCTATGAGCATGTGCATAACTGCTGCATCTGATCTCATGCTCAGTAATTTGTCATGTTGCTTGTCGCCCGCCTTTTGGAGTTTCACCTGGAGCAATGTAGAAATACCTCTCTAGAAGTGCTCCTTGTTCCAACAGATGTGGTTCAACACAGGATTTTTCTAAATCAAATAGTCATTCTACTCATTGGGAATTAACTGGAAATACTTGTACCTGAGCAGCTTAGCCATCTTAGTTCTCCAAAGGCTGGAAGTACTTCCCAGACCCCTATTTAAAAGGAAATACAGGTTAAGTTTTTTCACACTTAAAGACCTTCTAGTAGATACTATCTCTGCATTAAAGAATCTCAATATGTTTATAAATTACTTTTTTGCCACCTGAGCCTTAACCTGAGTGCCCATGCTAGAAATCCTAAGACTAGTGAAATTAGCTTGTTCTTAAAACAGGTTGGTGGTAATGATAGGCATTAATAATGGATCTTTTCACAAGGGCTCTGTTTATAACGTGTAAGGTTATGAGAGTCTTTTTCAAGGGTGGTACATCAGGCAGTGCCCTAGTGCCCTAGTCAGAATTGTAGGATTAAAATAATTTTCTTTTTAAGGCTTCTAAATTAAAAGTATTTTTATTCCAATGGGAAATTAGGCATCTGTGGTCTATGAATACACCCACACTGTATATTGGTTCTGCTCCTTCTGATGGGAAACGAGAAGACCCACACCTTCTCCTTCTCATATGGCAAAAATGATGAAAGTGTTGTTTTCCTAGAAATGATCAAATATACTCTACATTTACATAAGTATGTTTTTCAAGAGTGTTGACTTCAGCAACTGATTTATTTGCATGTGATCTGAGTCCTCAGGGAGTGTTTTTCCTCTAAGGGAGAGGAGCTTTGCAAGGCTGGCAGGACAGACATCAGAAATCTGCATTCTTTCCATTTCTTCTTTATGCTTGTTTCTTTTCTCTTGATTATCCCAACACTTGCAGAAACTAACAGAACATTTCAGGTTCTGGAGAGGTCTGTTTTCTGAGAGACAGCTTTGTCGTCAGGCTCCACTATAATTATACTGGAACCTTGTGGAAAGAAGATGCTTGCTTTCCCTCTGAATTAATACAAGCTGCTATTATAAAAAGAGATTATTGACTTTCTGCCTACTCAGGTATGGGAGGAAAGATCCTATCAACTTCAAAGGAGGATCTGAAATCTCATAATGACCCCATCTTCTAAGATCCACATCCTAGGTACAGGGCTCTACATATTTTGATCAATGTTCTTCTTTCTTTTTTTTTCTTTTTTTCCATCTAGCTTGCTGATGAGTAAGAAAAGGTGTACTAAGACTTGAATGAATGTTTCTAGTAATCTTTTTCAAGTATGTCCAGATAACACAGAAGATCATGTATATTATTACAGTTATTTTAACATCAAGATGGGTTTTTTTGGTTGTGTATACTTTCTGAGGAAAAGGCAGAACCTGTTGACTCTGTTAAAAGATAAAGAGGGGTTTACTAAGGTATCACTCGTTTCGCATCTTTCCTGTAATGACTTTGATAGCAAAACTGATATATGGTCATATGGGAGGATTTTCAAAACACACGTGTCTAGCTTGCCTTTGGTAAGAACTGACCACATCCGTCCAAAATTTGGGACCCTGGCCAATTTGATTGTGTCTATCCTAATACCAGCTTCTTCTCTGAGCATCAGTCATGCATTCAAAATTATGCTGGAGCTGTATTAATCAAGAAATGATTAAAATGAAGCTAAGGCAACTAGTGAAAGCAAGTGTTTGGATATGAGGCAGCACCTCCGTCTCCTGCCTCTCAAATATTTATTTATTTATTTTGTTATGTGAAATCACCAAAGAGGACAGTATAACCTCAATCCTCTGCAGAAAAGTCTTTAAATTCTTTTGATGGCTTCTACTCAAAAGATGTTAATTTATAAAGGAGCTGCTCTGTGTCACATTATCTCATCAAGTAAGAGGTTTCCTTGGTGTGTTCTTATTCCAGAAATGTGTTTGTCCGGTTCATTTTCTTTATAAATCAAAGTGTATGATGGCTGTGAGTTTTTCTACATTAATCCAGGACGTAGAATGTCGGTCAAATATAGCAGGACAAGTACTTCTTGGGAGCAGGAAACCTGGAAATATCTAGTCTGATGCAAAGCTTTCTCATGTGGATTATCTCAGGTCTACCAGTGTGACTAAACTCATACTGCAAGCTTTCGCTTCAACAGAAGGGACTAAGGAGATCTTTTCTGTATCTAGCTGCTTATGTTCACAATATTCTTAATGAAAGCATATCTTGGAAAGATTTACCACCCTGACTCATTTAGTTTTAATTAATCAACATGATATGAAGGTCTGAGGAAGGAAAATGACAGGCATATAGCCTATAAAACCAAGATTACAAGACTGTAAGACCAGGATAACTTTCTGCTCTCTAAGGATTTAAGTATTCAAGACACTGCATGGAATATGACAACAGGATGCTTCACTGAAATACTTGTAAAAATTAAACAACGGTGCAGAAAATACCATTTTTATGCAGCTACTGAGTGCAAACAGAATGGTGGTGTTTATTTAACATGTGGTGCTTACCACAGAACAGCAAATCCACTTGAAATGCCATTTATTTAAACTTTTCCCAATCTGTGTGATTCCATATACAATTTTTATTTTTCTGACACTTCTTGGACATGAATGCTTTATCTGAATTGGGAGATAACACACGAGCACACACACACTCATATATGTGCACACATAGCTATACAAATCAGAATGGGCTATCAATTGTTTTCTCCTGGCAGACAGCAGAGGGTCACAGTTTGTGATTATAGATCCTGGTACTAAATTTGAAGTGCACCACAGCAAATCTGCCAGCTTAGATGCTTTTCAGCGTTGTGCTTTAGTGTGGCTTAGGGAAGAGCAGCAGAGGCAGGTTCAGGTTCTCTTCTGTCTCCCACCTACACCAGGGGTGTCTAGGAGTATATCCCTAGTAATGAAACAAAAAATACATTTATATAGTTTTGTGGACATGTTATACACAACTTTGTCAATTTTCACAAAAAAAGGAAAGCTACTTGTTCAAAACATCAGAGCTTATAAAGATGGTGAAGTGTCAAACTAAATCAAATCTCAATTCCATGTATGGTAAAAAAATTACCAGCAAAATTTCCTGAATAAAAACATACTGTACAGTCTCATATACATACAAAAATGGTTAAATAGTAAAATGCTAAAGAATGACAAATGTCATGGCAAATGCCTAATGTGATGTGCCTACAGTTGGCAGTAGCCTTTCATGTGTCATAGTAAATACTTGTTAGGAAAAAAAAAAAAAAAAAGAAAGAAAAAGAAAAAGACATTGAGATCAAGCAATGGTAACTTCTAGCAAAAAGGAAAGATCTAGGTCTGAAATTTCATGAAGCTTATAGCTCATGTAATGAAAGGTTTCAGTTCATTCCATTAAAATATCAGAGCAGGAATCACCAAAAATTCCAAATCAGATTTCCCCAGAAATGCTTTCCATCAAATTCTATGCTATTGATTTTTTAAATTTTTTCTCACGGGAAAGGATCTTATTTCATACTTCTTGAAGTAAAACTATTATAAAAGAAGCTCTATAGAACTTCCTTAATGTTTGCAGTTTTTCAAAACAGGAAAAAAACTAAATAATGGAAAAATTTATACTTTGCAAAAACACTTGCTGAGTGTTGTTAACGTCATACTGTTCCCTGATCTCATGAGAGCTGACAGATCTTAGAATGAGAGGGGAAAATAATTGCCTCAGAACCACTAAAGTCATAATTACATTTCCTTCAGTTTCCAGGAAGCTGTCCTGAGCAATAGCAAAACAGAAAATCCCATGAAACCAATCAAAATTCTCATTTCACAGAATGAGTTCTAAAATATCTGTGTGAAATTGGATACTCTGAAGAGCACTTGGGCTACACAAAACCAAAGCTGCAGCTGTTATGATTAAGCTCATTGAGTCAGCCAAACTACTGATTTCCAAACTTCTGTCTTCTCATTTTTTTGCTATATTTCTCCTCCTTGACCTATACTGGGGTTGCCACCCAAGGTAGGACGTCATCAAGAAAATATAATATTTATTCAGACAATAAACTATTTAATGACAACTCACTCCCTAGTTTCATCATTGTTCCATAGTGCCGGGAAAATCTATCGCTGGCTCATTGCTTTGACCACATCAACTTTCTCCATGACCATTTCAACTGTGTCTCACCTCTCACATACAATGTGATTATAAAGCACCTATGATATTTTAAATGTGTATATGTTATATAATAATCACATTAAAATGTGATTTATATAACCATATTAACGTTAGGTCCCTGATTTCAGTCAGCTAGTCTTGATGCTTTAAAGTATACATTTTGGCTAAATGATATTGTTTATGAAATTGTGTTGAAATTCCATCAATGTTTTTGGTAAAAACAGAAAAATAAAAATCCATTTTTCTTTTAATAACTCAGAGCATGAAGATACCTGTCTTAGATGTCCACTGTGCATTCAGTACAGATTATGAATTAATATGTAATATGAATATTACTCATGTTAATGTTATTGGTTAATGTATTTACTTTTCTGTTTAGGGATAGGCTTGATTTTAGTGAGGGTACAATCACTTTGAACATGGAACTTTATATCTTGATTCTGGAGTGGAAACTATTTAAACATTAATATTCCTCAAATGTATACCATAGCACTGATACAAATATATCCTATAATAAGCATGGAGAAAGTATAATCATCAGATACCAGTAAGCAACAAGCATGTATTTAATAGAAACTGCCTTTCTCTTGTAATCAGTCAGCTTAGATATTCTTGAATTTAGGTAATGTTCCTGTATGGATCCAGCCCTGCCCAGCAGAGCCTTTCCATATGCGGTTTAAAAGCATCTGCAGACATCATCTACAGACAGCAAAAGCATATCTATTTTTTTTGCTGCTGTGAACGTCAACCCTGGCTGGTAGATCACGCTCAGTTTCTGAGAGACACATTCAGTCTCTCCCTCTCCCCCCTGGTAGGCCGCCTACTCCTTCTCTGAGGGAGTTTTGAAGCACATCCTGATGAGATGGAAAGAGCTGTTACAGGAACTACTATTAAAAATTTGTAAATCCCAGCCATAGTTTGCCAGAGGGTACAGAGTTTAGGTGGATGAAGCTTTTCAACTTCAGGTTCTAGATCCTGTTTTGGTGGTTATCTCCAGTGAGGCACAGCTCCCTCCATGCTGTATATTCATGTAAAAGAGGCCAAGACCCCTTCCACTTCTCCTGTGGCTGTAGAGTGACAGCAGCTGGACTAGATGCTCTGCTTATTCTTTAGTCTCTCCAGTGAAGAAAGGCAAGGACCATATCACAGGTGTCCTGAGGCACATACAGTTGGTTCGCAGACCTCCATTTAGACCACTCTGAAGTAAAACTGTAGATAATTTAATCTACACTGTTTCTAGAGTTTCCTTTTAGCACCTTATTATAAGAGTTAAATCCTTTGGTGTCCACTATTAACAGCTCATCTGACCCTGTTTGCACAGTGTGGAAACCACTGAAGAGAGTGATGACAACTCTAAAGGTTCTATTTTGACATGGAGGAAAGTAGGGAAGGGCTTCCCTGAACTGAGTCCAAAGGAATGTGCCACATCCAGCTGTTGCTGGTAATATGAAGCATGACTGTCCAGGGCAGCTAAACAAAACATTACAAGAAAAGAAAAGTATACTTGATTTTTTTCTTTTTCAGGACCACAGAAGAAAGAAAAAATTACAGAAACTGTAATTTTTATCTTACTTTTCAACTATCCTAATGTTCTAAATTAATTCATGTCAGAAGTCAGTATTTGATTTTGTTTGTTTATTTGTTTTGTTTTTACAGCCAAAACAACAAAGAAACAAGTAAAAGTATATGGTAAGACTTGTGAAAGACAGTAAGTTTTAGAGTGTCATTTATCTAGTTTGATTTTAACTTGAGACAGGATTAGGTTAAAGGGACAAGAAAAGTGAGACCAGAAATAAAGATTTGCTGGTCTAATCAAAGTTACTTGAGCAAATGAATGACTGTGGAGCAGACATGCAGCCATTTGGTCTTCTGGAACTGAGATCTCATCAAATGTTGCTGAGGAGAACAACAAGGGTAAGAAATTTTAATTTCGGGTTTTAAAAGGTTTATCTTTTCAAGGAAGGGAGCCTGCTTGGAGTTTACAGTAAATGGATGGAGAACAAAACACAAAATAGGAGATTCAGAGTGTGGAGGGAATGAAATATGTATGTAGGTTGTTTTAGTTTGTTTTTATTCCAAGGACCCATGCATTTTATTGTAGCTCAGTGCTTTTCTTATTCCTGACTAGAATCTACTTCTCCAGTTTATCCAAATTTGGGAAAGCATAAAGATTTTCAACTCCTTTTACAGCCAAGCTTGATGACTCATTCATCAAATGACTCTATTTTCTCAGATATAAATTCTGAGCAAAAAATACCTACAGTAGACAGTCAATTTATAGAAAAAAATGAATCTGTCCTTTTCTATGACATAAAAACCTGTCACAGTTCTTCAGAATGAAGGTGTGAATAATGAAGAAAAAGAAATGTGGCAGTTCAATTAATTTGGATTTAGTTAATGTAATTATGAAGAATAGTAAATAAATTAAACTGAAAATATATGTCTTCAAGGAAGACTTTTGAAAGTGGATCTTCCCCAGTATCAACACTGGAATAGTTCTGTGCTTTCAGTTTTTAATAAACTAAAAAAAAAAAAAAAACTAAA
>NW_020799097.1:56663200-56827057 GCF_003259725.1 Athene cunicularia | reverse complement strand
ATTGATGATCTAGACGAGGGGATCGAGTGCACCCTCAGTCAGTTTGCAGATGACACCCAGTTGGGTGGGAGTGTTGATCTGCTCGAGGGCAGGGAGGCTCTGCAGAGAGACCTGGACAGGCTGGAGCCATGGGCTGAGGCCAACTGCAGGAGTTTCCATAAGGCCAAATGCCGGGGGCTGCCCTTGGGCCACAACAACCCCCAGCAGCGCTACAGGCTTGGGGAGGAGTGGCTGGAGAGCTGCCAGTCAGAGAGGGACCTGGGGGTGTTGACTGACAGCCGGCTGAACAGGAGCCAGCAGTGTGCCCAGGGGGCCAAGAAGGCCAATGGCATCCTGGCTTGTGTCAGCAATAGCGTGGCCAGCAGGGACAGGGAAGGGATCTGACCCCTGTACTCGGCACTGGTGAGGCCGCCCCTCGATTCCTGTGTTCAGTTTTGGGCCCCTCACTCCAAAAAGGACATTGAATGACTCGAGCGTGTCCAGAGAAGGGCAACGGAGCTGGTGCAGGGTCTGGAGCACAGGTCGTACGGGGAGCGGCTGAGGGAACTGGGGGTGTTCAGTCTGGAGAAGAGGAGGCTGAGGGGAGACCTCATCGCCCTCTACAGCTCCCTGAAAGGAGGTTGCAGAGAGCTGGGGATGTCTCTTTAGCCTAGTAGAAAGTGACAGGACAAGAGGGAATGGCCTCAAGTTGCTCCATGGAAGGTTTAGACTAGATATTAGGAAGTATTTCTTTACAGAACAGGTTGTTGGGTGTTGGAATGGGCTGCCCAGGGAGGTGGTGGAGTCCCCATCCCTGGAGGTGTTTAAGAGATGGTGTGACATAGCCCTTAGGCATATGGTGTAGTTGGGAACTGTCAGTGTTAGGTTAATCGTTGGACTGGGTGATCGTCTTTTTCAACCTAGACAGTTCTGTGATTCTGTGATTCTGTGAAATGGGACTGCATATATCAACTGCTCAGACTTGTGGATTGTGGTCTCTGAGCTGTCCACCACAAGTCAAAGGCAGGGAAATGAGAATTTCCAGTTTTTAATACCCCACTATCATTCAAGCATCTTCTTTTACTTTAGAGTTCAGCTCTGAAGCCTCACTCACACTAACCAGTAGATTCTGACACAAGTAGTCGGGCTGAATTGAAAAGTAGTAGAGTCCTCTTCTGGAGCATGAGGAAGGGTTGCAGAATCACAGCTGTGGAGATTAATGTAAGGAAATCAAAGCTGATATATTATTCCCTTTATTAGATGGTTTTAAGTTCCCTGCTTCATGGGCTAAATTCATAATGCTGTCATTCCTCTGCAGCTAATTGTATTGAGCAAAACAGAAACCAGAATAATTTAGGCATTTGTTCTCATTATACTCCCACCAGACAAAACACAGAAACTAAAGGGGAAAAAAAAAAAAAAGTATGGTGAGTTAAGCTTTTGCATTTTTAGCAAATTCCAGACAGCCAAAGCTGAAAATAAAGGTAGTCTTGCTGCTGTGGGTGATTGAATAAATCTTTCCCCTATTGCTTGAAGCCTCTGAGCAAATCGTTTTGATACATTATTATTTCCTCTGTAATGCTGTAGTATGCATATGAAGTCAACATTTCAACATCTGTGAACCCGTTTCTGGCAAGATTGTGTCCATCAGGGTCCAAAAGGAAGTGAAGCTGTTGTTTCTTGCAGAATTAAGTCCCCTTCTGGAAACGTGAAGTTTTCTTTGGCCACTGCTGGGAAGTGTTGTCATATACCTTTTAAAACTGTTATTCCCACTGATTATGTTTACCCTTTTATTAAAAGTTATTTTGTTTAGGTCACTTGTAAAGTTTACAAACAGAATTAGCAGGGGTTTTGAAACTACAGATCTTTTACCTCTATGCTTTATTGCTGTGAGTAGCCTCAAGTTTTTCTAGTGAATACTGTCTTTTATATTTTTTTAGAAGAGATGCAAACATCTGTATATGTAATAGGTCTTCATCATGTCTCTGGCATTTTGCAGGATGGAAGAAAACCCTTCCTTAGGATCTATTGAATTAAGGGGCACTTGAAAAAAAATTATATGAAGTTTAAAGTTCATTAAGGATAAATTGTAGGTTTCTATTATATAAAACCAGAATCATTTTGTTATTTCTGTTGTCAAAAGAGCAGTCTCACAACAGAATATGTTGGTCTCAGCCATCTTAGTTTTACCATAGGATCAGCCTAATGTTGAACCTGAAATTATTCTGCAGTACTTAAGTAAATAACAACTTTGCTTTAATCAGTCACCAATCCCCATTAAACAGAAATAACTGATGTTATCTCTGGAATAATTGTTAATTTCTGAAAAAATACTAGTTAAGAAGTGATCCAAATTTATTTTGCTAATTTTGAAACTCAAACATCGCCTGTATTCCAGGGGCAAAATGATATTTATACAAAAATGTTACAGCTGTTCCTTTGGCCTCTTAGTAAGAATCACAAAGGAATGTTGTTATTTTCTTCTAAATATATTTTTTTAAGATGACAGACAAATTCTAGTGGTGCTTAATAGCTATACCTTTCACTAATTGAATAAAATCATCGCTTTTCAATCTGTATTTGTTTGTCCTTTATTGTTGCTCATTGCTTGTTTCCCATTTGTCTTCTATTAATCCATTTAGATTTAGCAGTTCGCTGAGTCCAATGTAGTTTCTAATATTCAGTAGCTGCTGACAAATTTGAAAATTTTTAAGCCTATTCATGGAAGGCAAACAGTCCTGCTCTGAAAACAAGAGAGGCTTTTGATTAAATTCTCTTCTTTGGTAATTAAAATAATTAATCTGCTGTCATAGAAGGAGATCTGGGCCACTAGCTTGTACTTCTGATGAACTATCAAGCTCATATGAAGTGTTGCTGCATTTTCTCACAAAAGGTTTTGTAATCCCACTATGTCAGGGAATTTTTACATTTCTCCATATAACAGAACAGTTCCTAAACCATAATAGACACTTCTTAGGTTCATGATTTCTTGATATTAGTGATGTCAGGATGAAGAGCTCCTGCATCTGACCTCAGGGTTCAGTGAGTGAAGTGTCTGTTGTCTCCAGTCAGAGTGATTTCTTTCAACTTTCCTTCACACCAAGCAAACATCTCAAAATAGCTTTAAACTCGGTGACATTTTGGAATGCATATTTCTGATGTGGATGTTAAGTTATGCAACCTGACTCTTTTGGGATAAAAATATTCTGACAAATTTGATTGTAGCCTGCAACTACTGAGACTGCAGAAATATTTGACTGATGAATTGATTTCCTGGCTACTTTCAGCACAAAACAATGTCTGCTAAGCTCACTCTCATTTGATTCCAAAGAGCTTATGATAGAATCAGAGAAACAATTACCATAGAAATCACCCATTTGATCTGCATTGTGCCAAGTTGTCAAGAACTTTGCTGAGAAATTGCAAAATATAAATGGGAGTCCAGACTCCCTTTACTTCATCTATTTATTTTAAACTATAATTTACTGAAAATATGGATCCCTGACAATTTTCTACTTTTACCTTTATGTGCATTTTTTTTATTTTGTATTATCTCAGGCAGGGTTTTCTAGGGGGGTTGATTTGGTTTTCAGTGGGGTTGTTGTTGTTGTTGATTTTTTTTTTTTAAATGTCTGATGTTCTACTGAGGAGAAATTGTTAGGAGCTGTGTTACTTAAGTCATATAGCTAAAGGATCAGCTTTTCAGGTTGGGAACATCTGTAATGGAACCATTTTTTACAAAGAGGTCATCTTTCAGGCTGCCACTTAGAAGTGTCAAGAACTTCGAAAATACTCAGTGGAAGGGATGAAATCTTGAACTACTCAGAAAACTTTCTGTTCCAATAGAAACAAAACAATACCTTCTTTGGAGTCTTATTCCAAACACTGACTCTATGTGTGCAGGCTTTCTGTTTATACAGACTGTTAAAGTTACACCTATTACCTTGATGATAAAAGTCCTCTCAGCATTATTCAAAGTAGCTCACACCTCCCTTTCCAAAAGGAGATGGGGAATGGGGGTTGTAATCAGTTCATCATACGTTGTGTCTGCTGCTCCTTCTCCCCAGAGGGAGGACTCACACTCTTTCCCTATTCCAGTGTGGGGTCCCTCCCACGGGAGACAGTTCTCCATGAAATTCTGCAATGTGAGTCCTTCCCACAGGCTGCAGTTCTTCGCAAACTGCTCCAGCGTGGGTCCCTCCCATGGGGTTCAGTCCCTTCAGGAACAGATTGCTCCAGCGTGGGTCCCCCACGGGGTCACAAGTCCTGCCAGCAAACCTGCTCCAGCGTGGGCTCCTCTCTCCATGTGCCCACAGGCCCTGCCAGGAGCCTGCTCCAGCGTGGGCTTCCCACGGGGTCACAGGCTCCTCCGGGCACATCCACCTGCTCCAGCGTGGGGCCCTCCCCGGGCTGCAGGCAGAGATCTGCTCCACTGCCAACCCCCATGGGCTGCAGGGCACAGCTGCCTCCCCATGGGCTGCACGGTGGGCTGCGGGGGAACCTCTGCTCTGGCGCCTGGAGCACCTCCTGCCCTCCTTCTTCACTGATCTTGGTGGCTGCAGAGTTGTTTAACATACTCTCACTCCTCTCTCCTAGCTACAGTTGCACAGGTTTTCTCCCCCCTTCTTAAGTATGTTATCACAAAGGCACTATCACCATCAGTGATGGGCTTGGCCTTGGCCAGTGGTGGGTCCATCTTGGAGCTGGCTGGCATTGGCTCTGTGGACACAGGGGCAGCTTCTAACAGGTTCTCACAGAAACCATCCCTGTAGTTCCTCCTCTTGCCACACAAACCAAAGACAGATAGCAAATATAATATGAATTATATTAGTTCTTATTTTTAAATAGTGGCCTCAGTGCTTCTCAGGAATGGCTGGTTCTGTCATCATAACTGCACTCATGGTCTACCACCACATGAATTCGATGTCTCTAAATACCTGATCTCAGAAAGCTTTATTACTCTTCTAGCCTGCAGTTCAGTATCCAGAAAATACTTCTAATTTTTATTCCATCAGTATTCTTGTTTTCAGAAATTAAGCAAACCAAAACTATGTCAGTTTTAGCTAAAAAGGATAAACATGCGTTGGAGAAAACAACAGTCCTCAATAATTCATTTTAATCATAGCTGCTTTTTCAGCTTTATATGGTAAAAATACATTTTGGAATGCGTATGGGACTGGTTTCTGGTGCCTCTTTTCATATCCTTCTTTCCATACTAAAATAAGCTTATTCTTCAAGATGTTGACCACTTCAGTAAGATTTTCAGCAGCATTGTGATAATGGTTTGCTCAGTGGCAGGGCTCAATGCCCAGATTCATCTAGGCATGTAGGTGTCTAGTTTATTGCTGATTTAAGTATCCATGCTGATATGGGCCTTAGTAACATGAATGTTAATAGCAGAGATCTAGAATAACTAATAAGGGACTTTGCTCCTTCTTGGCTTTCTCTGTGTCCATTAACATCAATACAAAGTTAGGTACTTGGATAGAAATGGAGTACTCCTTTTTTTTTTTTCTCATGCATCCAGTCACACATCCTTTCAGCCTAGACTTGATTTTCAGGCAAACAGATTACCTGACGTAACTGAGGTGCAGAGGTGCAATATTTCACTTATTTTCATGGAGTTTGCTCACAAACACCTGCTCACCCCACAACATCCTGGAGTAAACAAGAGCAAGTGTCAAAGGAGTGATTGGAGTGTGAGTTGGTCCATCCCACTCAATGTGCAGCAGTTCATCTGTCTACACCTGATATTTCACTGAATCTCAGGCAAGCTTTCCTGCTGGGAACAGAAGATCCTTCTTTTGGCCTCCAGCCCACTTGCAGACACTGCAGACAGGCCATAGCTTTTTAACTGAGCTGGCCTGCTTGGGCCATCATGCCTAGCAGCTTCAGAGGGATCACCAGAGCATCCCTCCAACAGCAGCAAGCAAACCTGGGGGCAATTCAGAGGTCCTTTGAATTCCCTTAATTTCTCAGCATAAATAAGGATAATACATGATCCTCAGTATTTACCTTGACTAAAAACCAAGCTCTTAATTTTCAACTGTGATTTTCTGTAATAAAACTGTGTGGAAAATATTTCTGTGTTTGACAGGTTGAAATAACAAGCTGAGAGGATGTTATGTGCTGATAATTCTGTAGCTGCAAAGACGTTTCTATACTTATCAGATATAAATTAATTTTCACCATCCATTTTACATCCTGCCATTTATGCTGATTATTTATTCTTTGCACTACTTTTAAACAAGGCCATGATAGTGAAGCTTATTTTCTTAATGTCACATTTTTTGTCTCAAACATTGTAAGAGAATACCTTTTTAAATTAAAGCAATGCTTCTCATTGAGTTTAATAGTTATAAATTATGGATACAAAAGCTTGGTTTTACAAAAGTGAAGTGTTGGCAGTGCCATTTACAGCTAAACAAATATGTTTACATATTTGCAAGACTTAACCCTGAATAATTAAATTAGATGAGAAAAAATATGTTGTCCTAAATATATTCAGTAATCTACAGGAAATCTTGTATATTGCCAAACCTGCCATGTAAATTATCAGAAACTATAGATACCCATGTTTATGTAAGTTTCCTAAAACAGAAAATTCTGAAGGGATTCCTTCCTGCACTTCCTCCTTTTAGATCATTTAATCCTTGGTGTGGACAAATAATCTCTGTCTGTTGTCTCTCAAACCATGCAAACCAATTTAGGAACTGTGCAATCTAGAGCTTGCAAGTAATCGGTTGGATATGTCCAGACATCCTGACCTGGGCTGTTGTACCTGCTTCCCCTGGCATCGGTAAAGGTCTAGCAGCCCTGCACAAGTGGTCTGGTTCCCTCTTCTCCCTTGTATGCAGAAATTGAAGCATTCACAAGGACCAAGTTAGGTGTCTGTAACACACAGTCTGGCTGTGGAACACGAGACGAACTACATGGTTAAAATTAAGAATATGGGGAAGTACTCTGCTGTGCCAGGGATGCAGAGTGGAGGTTTTCGCTGATGCAAACAGAAAACCACGCTTGCCTGGGGAACCTTCACATAGCTCGGCAAAGTAGAGACCTGCTTGCTTTGCTCGCTCCTGTTATGTGACTGCCGTTTAGCCTCTGTTCCACCTGAGATCTAGAAGACAATGCTGCTATTTATTTTCTGAAAGAAAAATGTTCCATTTGATTATCCTCTTTTCTTTTTAAGATAATTAAAAAATACTTATGTAGTCATACATCAGGGAAAAAAAAGGGATCTCATTGTTGCAAATCTTTGAAATCATTTGTCTCAAAGTAATCCGTAAGTATTTAAGAAAAGCTTTGTCTGTTGGAGCAACACTTCTGACTAGAAATCTTACTTAAACCTTATCTTTATTTTGCAGCAGTACCTGAAAAGAAGGAAGAAAAAGCAATGAAGGCAGCAGCACAAGGTAAAAAGAAAACAAATCATGTTGGCATTATCTCTCTTAAAAGACAATGGCACAGAAACAATAAACCTCAGATTCAGACAGCTGGATGACAGCAACCTCTAAATCTATTGCTCTGCTGGTATTTGTCAGGTCTCTGCTGGGTTTATCAGAACAACAGGAAATTTCCAGTGGGAAGCTGGTTTTGTCCCACTTCCACAAAGCTGCAACCCCCACAGAAAGCTTCAGGTGAATAGGTAACTCACTTCAGCTTAAATGTCCTGTGCTGGGACTTCGTGTCCCACAGGTCTTGAAAGAGGCTTCCTGCCCCTGCAGCCTCGGCAGGGATCAGGCTTTACTATTCAGTCTTAGAGAGCGACTTGAAGTGAGGTAAAGTGGCAGAGCCCTTCTAAAGTCAGATGAGCTGACTATATTATCCCAAATTAAATATTAGCCCCATGAAGAGTCACAAAGGTCCACTCCAGAGCAACTCAAAAGCTTTTGAGTTTTTTTTTGAGGCTGAAACAAAACTCAAACCACTGAGTGGTGATGGCAAACATAAAAAGAAAAGGGTTGGAGCCTTAAAGCAGATAGATAAAGATGTGCCTTTTCCCATTATATACACATATTTATTGTTGTTGTTGTTTTCAGCATTATATCCTGCACACTTGCTTCTTGTACACTTGTTAAAGGCAATACATATTTTTTAGGTTAGTATGGTAAGGAGCATAGTAGTAAAATGCTGTCATAAATACCCAAAGTTTATCAGCCTTGGTTTCCTGTAATCTACTGTGTTTTGTTACTGTCTGCCAAGATGATTTTTGTATTTACTCAAGCTCAGATGTGCAATTAGAGCCCTGTTGATAAATTTGGCATTTTCTGTCTTGCCATATTGGAGTTTTTCCAAAATTGCCAATAACCTTTAGAATTAGGTATAAAACAAATTTACTAATGTAGCTTTGAACAGTTGAGCTATTACCCCTTTCTTTTCTCCAGTTTCTCAGCTTCAGCTTTACTCAGTATTACTCAAGCCAGTGCAAGCACCCTGCAACAGCTGTCAGCTGCTTGTTAGTTGTCATGGAAAATGTTATAATTAGGTAGCCCTTGGCCTAGATTTCAGTCGTTGTTAGTATGGGTACCTCCACACTATTTCCCATTGTCATACAAGTGCTTCCCCAGGCACCTGCGCTGCTTCGTCTCTGTTTGGCTATCTCATGCAGCAATGAGGTGGTGTTTGCTCTAAATTTCGTCCCTTCTACAATGAGCCACCATCAGATGGGACTTTATCTGCAAAATATTTTAATTGTGCCATAAAGAGCACAGACTGAGCAGTGCAAACCATAGTTTCACATGGCTGGTGTTGAGCAGTTGAGCAGGGATTTCTAAACCCTTGATTGTGCTACCCAGGGGGCTCAAAAGGGGGACAGTTTCTCATGCCAGCAGTCAGCAGCAGCAGTACTCTCTCCCCATGCCAGAAGCCATCTAGCTTCTGCAAATCAGAGGAGTAAGAACAACATGTCATGTCTATCACAACTACTTGTGCAGCTACTTCCATGCACTGGCAGTAGCTCAGTTCCTCTGCTGCACAGAAGCAAACATAAACAGATAGCAATCGCCTCTGCTTCTCATTTCTGCACCCTATATATATGGAGATACTGCCAACACATTGCTCACTCAAAGACAAATGAGCCAAAAAAACTTTCAGGAATTTTTTTTAATATTAGCATGTACTTCTATTTCTTATGGAAGAGTAAGGTGATGGAAGCAGCTCTGAGTTATGTTTTGAGTGAAAACTACCTAATTCACTGATTCCAGGTATCTGGAAGATATGAGAAGTGAGGGCTGTTTTTCTTAATCAGAAAAGTATGAATACACCAGGAAATAGTTTTTTTCAACTGGGGGATTTTTGAGCCTTTTAGACTGAGAAATGAAATAATTTGCTCTGGTAGCTATTGTGTGCCAGGATACATGTCAAAAACTAGGATTCAGACCTGGTCAAAATTAGCATTTGCAATTTGGAAAACACTAAATATAAGGAGAGTTGCAGGAAAATCTGGGGGGTGTGTTCGGCTCTATTTTTTTTTTAGCAATCAGGACATAGCTTCATTGTTTCAAAGCTGAAGGTTTTAGTGATCAAATATGCTGTTGTAGCTTTGACCTCAAATCCCTAAAGTCTAGAAACCGGCTAAAAGGTTGTGGCAACATTTTGGTTCACTGATCTTCTATTAATAATAAAACCAAGTTGCATGTAATATTGTTAACTGTTAAAAGGAGAGCAAGAAGGCAGAGAACCACCAGAAGCATCTCAAAAAGACAGTACTTTAACTCTTTGACCTATGTGTTTGAAAAATTACATGAGCAAGTGTCAGATGGTTGCCACAGAGTTACTGCCTGTTATTAAAGCAACTGAGAATTAATACTTAAAAGAAATGAGCAAAAGTCAAAGATGTTTCCTTGTGATATCCAGTAGTATTAAGAAAGGAGTTAATTACCATCAGTTAAAGCAGGTCATATGAGACTGGGTTTTTTTTATGCTCTTGTTGCACATCTGCAAGTTACTAGGTTGGAACCATGAACTTTTTTCACATACACTGTCAAGCAACAGTGGAGTGGAAATCACTTAGGGACAACATATATTTAAATACATTTTCATTAGCTGACTGTATTAAAATAATTTCCTATGTGAACATCTATTCTAATATTTCCTTTTTCTTTTCTCTTTTCACTTTTGCTTCCCTTCTCTTTCCTCAGATAAACCGAAGACGAAACAAGGAAGTAAGCTAGAGTTTTACATATTGCTTCTCCCTATAACTGATAAAGCAATGTCAGATCTATAAATGAAAAATAATATATAAAAACTTCTGCTAGTCAGAATTGCAGATTATAGTTGATTAGATGGACTAGAACTGATACAACAGAGCTGATAATAGTGATAATGGATATGTTGAGAAATTCTAGTCTGTTTAAGCCAAAGAAGTTTCATCCCAATACTGTAAGTGGTTCCTCGACAAAAGGAAGAGACTTGTGCAATGCCAGCATAAAACCTCCCACCTTTTTATAAAGTTTATTATTTTACACCAAAAATTTTTCTCTCCACACCTGCTAGGCTCACTACAGGTCTCAGTTATATATTCGGATGTCAATATGAGCTTAACACTGCTAATCAATACAGAGCAAGTAACACAAGTCTCTTGTCATGGGATTTGCATTACAGGCTGTCATTTTGCCAAGTTATGGCAGACTGTCTAACAGACCTCAGTAAATTCAGTCCTACAGAATGTGGTTGGTGTTTATTTACATTTTAATTTCCTATTTCCAGGGCAGTCTTGGGTAATTTTTTAAGTGCTTCAACAGCACGTGTGTCACGTGCCACACCATCCTAAAAGCCACTTTTTTGTATGGGAGACAACTATCTCTTAAGAACCTTCCCAAAGCTTTTCTTATTTAGGAATCACATGAGATTCAAGCTTTGTCAGTAATGACTTAGGCTTTCAGTTCAGAAGTTTTTAATGTGGTTTTTTTTCAAAATGTATCATTGATGTGACATCTTCTGTGACAGTTTGGATAACTGTGTTCTTAATAATGGAAGTGCACAACAACTTTAAGTTCTTACAGGCAGGCTCCTGAAAATAAAGGTTTTATATTGTGCATTAAATGATTTCTTTTGGTAAAGGCATAATAGTGTAATATTTGGGTACATTACTTGTATTCTTATATTAATCACAGAATCTTTATTTGGATTGTGAAAAAAAAAAAAAAAAAAAAAAAAAAAAAAAAAAAAGGAGGGAAAGGTCTGTGTCTTCCATTCTCCTCTCTTTTTTTGTAGAAACCATTGCAGCGAACATGGAATCTCTCTTGAGAATTTTTCTTAAGTCTAGAGGACAAGTTTTTCAGTCTTCTAAACTAGTTTTATTTCTGCTAGCACAGTTTTCTATCATTAACTGAATATTTAAAAATTGGCGTTGACGTTTTATTAGGACTATTAGAGATACTTAGTTCCACTGTATATGATTCACAGACAACTGCAGTAAATTGTTTTGTTTTTCACTTTCAAAATTAGTGACTGAATCATACACTGGTGAGTACAAAACCTGAAGGTAGAAGCAGAAGATCAGGGGTAGTTTCTGAAGCAGATGTCTGGGATGTTGTCAGGATGGAAAGAGACAGTTTTATTACAATAAAATTACACTTTTGACCTTGTTCAAGAACTTCCTTTCCCAAGTCTTCCCCTTGAAAAATTATATCGTCTGGAATCGAATCTAGAAGGAGAAAAATAATGAGACATTTATCCCTTGATGTCAGCCCCAACAGAACAAGAGTTTCAATGTCAACCGTAAATTGTTTTTCTACCTGATGGTTAATTCTACCATAAATAAAATTTTATTATTTCTTCATTCCTTCAATTCAGATTCCCCATGAACTCAATTTGTCTTACACAGAGCCGAATACTAAATTGTGAACAAGAAGCTTTATTGATACCATGATAAACTACTATTGGACACATTCCATGTTTTTATAACAAAGTGACAATTTGTAAATTCTGTGTGCTTAAGGCAGTAAACAATTATCACTGCAGCTACCCACTGTAGCTACAAGTTTCATATCTATCTGCTAAACACAACCTCCTCCTCATTAGGAGTCTTACCATTTTATCCTGTGTGTAGAAACCAAGTAGGTCTTCTAACAGAGTTCTTTAAGACCTTCTGGCACTGAATTTCTGCCAAGTTCCTCAACAGAAAAAATTCTTTGCTTCATATCTGATTGAGAACATTGTTTTGGATTTTTTTTTCCCAGATTACATGTAACCAATAGTCAGATAGTTAAAACATTCACTTAACATGCAAGAATTCAAAAATCCAAGTTTCCTTCCTTTATGACTAGCCTATTTTGGGACAGTCTCATCTGTCTTTTTAATTTTGGTGGGAAAAGCTTTGAAGAGCTTGGTTTCATCAGCCCAGAATGATGATCTCACATTTTGTCTGAAACAGAAATCTTGGTTTCTGTCTGGTTCAAATTTTATCTTATGCCTTTTACAGGGGACTGTCTTTCCTTGTACAGTATCCATCAAGGATGGTGTGGCCTAGCCATCTTCACTACTTGTCTGTAGGCAAAATAAAAAGAACTCTTCATCCTCCTATTTGTCACTGTTTTATAGAAAAGAGTGTCAATAAGGAGACACCTGGATTGCCCAGCAAGAATGGGGAAACCCAGATGAGGGAAGTAGGCCACAGACAACATTGATGAGTCAACATTAGTCATTTTTGTCCTTCCTGGTTACGAAAGTTGAAAAGCTATCCTTATGCCATATTAAGTTGAAGCTTGCAAAATTTTTAAGTTTCATAGTTAAATCAATAAAACACTTTCTGGACTGAACTCTCTGAATAGAAACAGGTGGATTTCATACAACTCTTCCAATCACTGTTTTTTATTATTTCTTCCAATATGCAGTTATAGTCTCTCATGTGATCTAGGTGCTTCATTCTCTCTTATTATTAAATCTCATAGTTTCACTCAGTTATGGCTTCTGACTGTCACTTTATCAGTGTGAATACTTCTTTTACAGATCCTGGAAAAGAGAAAGAATCGAAATCTCCAGCTGCTCCAAAAGGTAAATGTAACACAGCAGGACAAAACTGTATAAAACTCTAAGATATAGGTACATCAAGAAAAAAAAATCTTGCAATGCATTGGCCATTTTGTTTTTACAGTGTAACTTAGTTAAGAATTTATGAGCATAATACTATTTCAGTGAATTTGTGATAAAACTTAATTGTCATTACCTGGTTCAGAAGTGCAGATTAGCCTTGGTAATATGAAGCACCTGTACAAAAACTTAGAGGTCCAAACTCAGAACTTAGGAACACTTGTTAACGTTTGTTATTACAATCTGCAAAGGAAATCATTTTTGAGTGATCTTTGTTCCTTCTTTACACTTAAGGAAAGTTCATGGTCTTAATTTGTGAGCATGCTAAAACTCATGAAAAACAGTTTTGTGCTACATATTTAATTGGTATCACGGCTCAGTTAGAAACCATCAATCAATTCAATCAATCATCCCAGAGGTATTAACCTTTTATCACTCTGTCTTGAAGATTAATAAATTATTTTTACAGAACATGCTAAAGAAAAGGAAGGAAAGAATCCTACAGCTTTAAAAGATAAAGGTAAGAATAGACAATAGAATATAAAGTTCATTGAAAACCACATAAAGTAGAATGAAGATATTAATTTTAAAATAAACATTATAAAACTTTCCTATTATAAATCTTAACCAATCAACATTTAAGTGGTTAAAATATTCTATGGGATTTATATCATGAAAAAAAGGGAGGGAAAAGGACATAAATAGAATATGGTGAGCCAATTAACACTCGGAAGTCTCAAAATTAAATAAATTTCACAAAACCACTCTAAATAATAGTTATGAATATTCCTAAGAACTTGCTCTTCTCAACAATTCAAGTGTTTAATAGGAGCCAGTTAAAAAGTCTGAACTGAATGCTTGCATAAATCTGTGGACATAATAGAAATAAAGCAAAATTTATGAACATATGAGCAGGTAATGTGCTTTCTGTACTCTGTAAAGACTGTAGTTAAAAACTCATAGCTTCATCTGATCAACCACCTGTAACACGAGAGTTGGTCTGAATCTTCCTATTGTTACTTATTTTTTATCAAACAGTTCCCATGTCTTTTTTAATTTGGTCAGAGTAGATGCTTAGCTCAGCTGAATTTCCTTTCATCCATTATTTTGCTGGGTGCTTTTTACCTGTCTTATTGCTTCCCTCCTTTCTAGAGATAGCTGTATTTGAAAGGAGTGATTTATAGATAAGTCCTATTTGACATGTTCTTTAGGTTCTTCAGGATAAAAAGATCTACCATATAGATAGACATATTAATATTTATTCTAAATTATAGTCATTATATGCTATTTCAAACAAAGAACTGAATGAACAGTTTAGTTCAGGCACTATGGAAAGATGAAAAAATATCTAAAGCAAAAGGAGGAATAATTTCATTGCTAGATATATTTTCAAAATCCTGGAAGCCATGTTCATGCGCTCACTATTGTTTAATTGAACAATTACTAATTGATCACTTCTTTATACACAAATTAAAATTAAATTATAATAATCTGCAAATCCTGTGATTCATGTATTGTCTTCTATGAGTATTCTACTCCTAATATATACATCCCATTTACATGAGCTTAGTTATTATACCAGAACTGTATATCCAAACATTTCTGGGGTCTCATTGGCCCTCTGCACATCCTGCCTATCATCTGTTGTTCCGTGATGGGGTTGTGCTGAAAAATTAGAAGAGGCACTTGAGTGGCGGCTCTGCTCCCTCCTCCTCTGCATGGAGCAGATATGTTCAGCCTGCTGCTCCTTTCAAAGGATTACTGGAGGGGGGGAAAGAAAAAGAAAGAGAGAGGAGACCCAAAGCAGTTTTCTTGTTTGGCAAGAGTTTCTTTAGAACCAACAGAAAGGGGTTTGCCAGCCCTGAACAAGCTTCTGTAGGGTGTCCTTCACCAAGTGATCCCATGGTGCTGCTTTAAATCTCCTGGGCTCATGCTCAATATGTCAGCGACTTCAATCACTAAGTTATTAACAGGTCCTTCTAACATGACAGAGGAGGTTAGACCTTCTCCACCCAGCCTTCAGAAAGGGGCAGGCAGAAATATATTTTAAACCTCGAGTACAGGCCATGCTATATCAGATTTTCTACATTTTAGAGAAGCAACACGAAAATCTCTGAAAAACTTCCAGCATATTATTCAAAATGTTACCAAATAGAACTTCACACAGCTTTCTTTATCCCGTGTAATACAGTCAATGCATGGCTGATGCATTACTGCTGCTAACAGCAAGACCTCAACCTAATACTCAATGCTGAATACAGCTGGAATCGCACCACAGGCTCCCGAGCCCCTACAGTAACACTGTTGTCCAGCCCAGCCGATCCTGGTCCCTCAGATGCTGAGAGCACTTACCGATGCAGCTATCACTGGTTCCCATAATAAGCCTCAAACTTGCACAGTTTAGTGTCTGTGTCTAAAATGCAGGTGCTGATTAGCAAGCTGAATAGCTCCGTTCAAAATATGTTGGCAGCAAAGACTCTATAGGAAGAACTTATAAAGCTCTATGGGAGAAACCGTTAGAAATCTTGGTGCCTTTCTGGGCTATGTGCTTTCCCTATTGTATTCCAGATTACCCTGCTACAGAAACATATATTTAGGACTAAAAAATCCCCCATTTCAGTCACCATATTTGCCTAAACTGTAGATCATAAACTAATCAAAGCCTTATTTGCATGCCAGTCTCCCCTCTCCATTACCTCTTCAAGCCTCCTCAGTGGGCATCTGTAAAGGTTGACCAGGTTATTGGGGCCTCATCACTCCGCAAATTTGTGTCTTAAAATGTCTTTCTTAAAGTGGATGTTTCTGGCAAATAAAATTATATTGAAGGACACAGGAAAGTAAAGACTTTCAAGACTGCATATACAAGTTAATTATATATCTTGGGAGTTTGTTACTATTCATGTAAAACCAAATAAAGGAACATTTTTAGATGAAGTGTTAAATACTTGTGATGATTAATGTTTGCCTGGCACCTTATGCAATAAAGGAGGCATCATCATACCTCATTCTGTTTGAAGGATGGGCTAAATTTGGATGAACAAGGATGATGTTCATATGAAAAACCTTATCAGAAAGGAGGCTGTTTTTCATAAGCTGATGTATAGTGTTCTTATTTAAAGCAGAGACAGGAAAACTAAATCCTTGAATTTAGAGCTATAGCTGGGATAGTCTATAGATCACAACCTCATAATGTTACCTTACTATTTTATGAGGTGAAGAAAATGTCTCCAATCTTAGAGTTTAATCTTATTTGCAGTAATTAAAGAGAACACTGGAGGAATATACTTTCTATTGTCTTGTGATAAAGAACATTTCAAGACTCCTTCTGAATTTATAACTACCTTTTCAGCTTTTTCCTGAAGAAGAATAAAGAAGCCCACTTACAATAATGACTACATAAAAGCTGATTTTCTGTTGACATAAGCATATGCAAATAATGTGAGGTCAATGAAACTCTAAGGTATAATTTGCCATGTGGGTTTTTTTGTTAGATAACTTGCCCAAACAGTCAGAGTAGAAGCTCATTCATCCAGAGTGTCTAACAATGGCACTAAAAGCTCATGATATATCCTATAAAACTCCTCACTGAATCTTTCTAAAATATTCACTAGAATTGCACTATGCTGAGTTATTAAAGTGACAATATTTGTGCTGTATAGATAATGTAAACTCGCTCTTACCTTGTGTTCCATGATTTGTTTTCGAAACAAATGCTCTTTTTTCCCTCTTGTTTGCTTTTGCTATGTTTTGGGATATCTTTGCATCTTTTCTTATGTCAGTTATGCATGGATAATAAGCCTATTTATTTTTATGGACAGATTGGTAAGGAAAATATGTCAGTAGTGTAGATTTCTTTCTTGCCATATACATAATGGCACATTGTCATTAAAGAAACAAATGTGCTGATTTGCACTTGCTATGCAATGCCTGTGCTTCCTTTAAAGTAAAAGTAAAATGAAATAACATCTTGCCTACAGCATTTTTTATCTTAACTTATAACACACTTTTTTTTTTCTTTGAAAGTAGAAAGTTATGCTGTGAAACTCACCTACAGAAAAGTAGTCTCTGTTCAGTTAACATTTCCATCTAATTATTTGTTGCTGTCATTTGCATGAGAACTAGTTCATTATTCTGAAGAGACAAATGTACTGCACCTGCTGCATCTTTCTATACCATCTTCCTAACCTGATCCAGCTTCACCCTTGGAGTAGGATGTGGACAGAAAGCAGCAAGGTGAATGCTGGCTTTAAGCCGGCTTTATGTTTTTCCCCTTCTGGGACCAGCAGAAAAGTGGTAAGTCAAGAGCAGAAATTTGAAAAGTCTTCAGTGAGTCCTTGTTTAAACATCTGAGGATCAAAATATGCTCCTTGGAAGGGATATCAGTAGCTTTGAGTCAGAGGGTGGGGAAGTCAGTACACCATGGAAAGTGTCCTGCACTGACATCTGCATCCAAAAGTTGTAAGAGTCAAGAGTACTGAACCTGCTCTAGAACCTACAGATTTGTAGGAAATTCTCAGGGACACCTGCTACATCGGTGACAAAAAATCCCACATGGGCATATGCCACCAAACCCACAAGGCCAAAGGCAATGTTTTGCGCCTGTGGCTGTAACAGTGGTTGCTGATCTTTGAGATTGCAAAAGTGTACACAGAGTAAAAAGGTCGAAGTTGGGTGGCTGCTGTCTCAAGGATTCTTATATAGTCAATGCAGATGCTCCTTCAAAAGAGTATCAGTCTTCACACTGGAAGTTTTCTCTCAACCCCCTGAAGGAGTCTACCTGTTTCTATGAAGACCAGGATCCTAATTTAAGTATCTATCCCTGAATAGTATAATTTCTCCAATGGCTTCAGCCACCCTGGAAGTGAACTTCTGTTGTAACTCACACTTAAAGCCAGATGGATAAGTGGGATCACTTCCTGGTACCATGGCAGCCAGGAGGATGATCAGAGTTAAACTTATTTTCAAAAGGATCTTTTAGCTTGATTTATTTTATTGAAGATTTGGTTAACTTTCATTTGGAATAAATGGCATGTTTTTTCTGGATGCTTATGTGCTATATCCTGTCAGATGGAGTGCAATTTGGTCTACTCAGCATCCTGCAAGCTGTGATGTTCTCACTCAAACTACATACATTCATAACCCTATGAAATTACTTCCTTGCTTTGAAGAAGAATATTTCCTCCTAATATTCCCTGATACGTACACTTAAAGGGTCAAGAGGTTATTGCTTTAAAAATAAAATAAAATAGTTGTTTATACAAGCTAATGTATGTTTTTCCTATGCTTGCTGACCCTGAATGCATGCTCCTTGAAGGAATGAGGCAAAAAAATCTTGTTCATCCCATCAGATAAAACAGAATAATCCTTTCTGTCTTCATAAAGTTTTGAATAAGACCCCAAGAATTTCTAATCCTATGTCATTACTTGCATTTTGCCCATCCCCTTTCTGATTTCTCCCTCTGTAAGTTCTCTACAAAGCGATCTATAGTAACTTCCACTCTTGCATTTGCTACTAACATTTTTGCACCTTAAAAAGTATAAGGTGGTCACTAGAGAGTAAACAAAGACATATTAAGGTTGAATCCATTTATGTTCACAATTTTAGTCTTAATTTTTAAATATTTGTTGTTTTTTCTTCTAAGTGTAGAAGGGCAGTCCTATCTTCTCAGTCTCAGAAATTTAATTATCTCCCTATAGATTCTCTGAAAGGAAAGAATCCCAAGAATCCAGAGGTGTCAAAGGAAAAAGGTAAGTGACAAAGCTAAGAAATTCAGAACTGAGTATCAGAACAGCTATTTAATGCTAGAAACAGGTCTTGCGTAGGAGTATATAAGGATGGAAAACCAAACCCATCCTGGTTCATGTTTAGATTATGTTTTCAACAACATATGTGCTGTACAGATCCCCAATAGGGTCCCTAGTAACTCCCTGGGCTTCTTTTGAATGCACTGATTTGAATTTGTATTCTGGGGAAACACTAAAATGTATTTTTAAACCACCTTTGGATATTAGCCTGTCAAAAACACGTTGTCTAAATCTCATAGTGGGGACATTCCTTCAGGGTACTAGACTAAATCTGGTCCATGTGGCTATGGCTCAAGAATGTGGTTGACTGAGAATGAGACTGTCTGAGGCTACTGACATATCCAGATGTCTGAGGGTGACTAATATAAATCAGGGTTTTTTTCTTAATTTGTTATCAACACGGACACATACATCTCTAGTCTTTTCAGTTGCAGTAGGTTGGCCTGCTAGCTGTGCACACAGAGGTCACAGATTATTTGATAGTGTTGATAGTTAATTACAGAAAACCCTGTTTGTTGCAGTGTGGCCTGTACGGAACACTAATGCAAAGAATTACAGAATTCACAGGCATTAATGACTTTCTGGATGGTACTTAAACAGCTCAAAAATGGAAGGGAATCAGGAAAAGCTAGCAGAACTTTGCACGGTTCCTGAGCTATAAAGGCACATCTGAGGTCCAAACTGTGGCCAAGTCTCATTTTTTTGGAAGATGGAGACACTCAGTGCAGCCTGGATTATGGCTGGCATAGTGCAGAGTACTGAATATACATACAGCAAAGTGACATGCTTCTGGAAGGAATGTATTATTCCCTGTGAAAACTCGGGGGGATGAAGCCAGGACACTACTTAGGACTCAGGATTCTCCTCTTTGTCACTGTTGTCAGTCCATGTGTCTCATCTGGGCACCACAAGAAGATCACAGTTTTCCTTTATTTGTGCTTAACCAACTTCTGGATTTTCTTTTGTCCTTGGGTTCTGCTTTGTCAGGCACAAGAAAGAGATAACTGGAATACCAATGTTGTTTCTCATCTCCTTTAATAGTTTGTCATATACTGCAGAAAAATTAAAGATACAATTATGTTCTTGGACTATTCATTGTGACATAAAATATATAAATGTACATTCAAAAAATGAGCACTGCTCTTATTTTATACCCAAGTTGCCTGTGATTTTAAAAGGCTATATATATGCAGAAAGTGAAATCCTGTTCACAGGCAATACCCATATGGCCTCTTTGATATTAAAAGAATAATGGAGTTCTGAATGTGTAACCAGTTCTTTTGTCACTCCCAAATAAAGAAAACTCCCACTTACCTTTATCAGCAGCCTCTGTCTTTCAAGACCAGTATTTCTAATGTTTTAATTGTATCAATGTGGATTAATTTTTTATTTGCGTTCAACAAAAGAAAAATCTATTGATGCCAACCGCTCTGTAGAATTGCTTTCCTCGTTGTAAATTATTATTCTTCATTGCCTACTTGAGAGACAGCTTAACAGTTTCCTCAAAATGCAAAGGAACTAATGACATATTGAAGGCTTATTATTTTGCATATCCAAGTCTAAAAGGATGAATGAATGACCTTGTTGTTTTGTCCTGTTCTCTATTTCCATGCTGTTAAATCCATTTAATTATCACATCTTTTTCGCTCTCTACATATCAAATTGTTTGACTTGCTTTCTTTTCAAGTGTCATCTTATTTCTCTAACCTGACTTGTGATAAATGTTTCTTTCTAGAGACTGGTAAAAGAAAAGATGTGAAGCCCCCAGCAACCTTAAAGGAAAAGGGTAATGTCTTATAATTATGTGGTTGGGAAAGAACCAGTAGTTCTCCTGAAAGGGTCTGCTGGTATCTCAGTGCAGTTTTGATATGTCTCGAACTACAGGCTTTTGGTGAAAAGGAACTAAACCTAGCTTCTTCTCACTCAACAGAGCTCATATATTGAATGGAGCAGTGTCTGACATGATTAAGAAATAATAAAATCATAACTCTTATTGTGGTGTTCTTTAGCCACTGTCTGACCTGCACAGCCAATATTGCAGCAGGAATGATGGTCTGTTCTGAGGAACAGAGCTGTTACTGAATTCACATGACAGGCTGAAACGACAGGCTACACAGGAATGAGTGCATGGCTTGAACTGCAGAAGCTTTGCCAGCTAATTTAGTGGGAATTATTTTCAGTTTGCTTTCAAATCTTAAATTGACCCTTTTATTTAAGTAATCAGAAATTCGAGTTGTTAACACTTCTCTCTCTTGCACATTTGGTTGATCTGGTATTACGCACATTTGTTATAGTACTGATGGGCACAGTGAATACTTCTATTACTAAGTTTCTCCTTATATTTCTGTATTTGATATCTTTTCCAGACTCTTCAAAAGGAAAAGAAATGAAGGCTTCAACTACAACTAAGGAAAAAGGTAACAATCCCAAATTGAGCTGAGCCTTAACATAAGATTCAGTTGAGAAAATAAATCCTTTGTGCAAGCATTCCCAAATTAAATCCTAGTTTCTTCACTTAGCTATCCATAAATATCCTTGAATAGCACTCTTTGCTGCTGGACCTTGTTTTTACCTGGCTGATAGACGAAAGATACATATGGGGCTATATAAGCAAGTTGTAGCAAAGTTATGAGGATTTATTTTCTTCTTTTTTTTTAAATTTTGTCTCATTATTTCTATTTAAATTTGTCATTTCAGTTCACACTTTTCTTCTATAACACATTATTTGACTTGCTTTGCTCTCTCTTTTTACATTGAAATATCGGCACTAGCTATCAAATAAAAATCAATTATAATTTATAGTCTCTCTCTCAAACACTAGACATTTTCAGGCAGTGAGAAAACTATAATTACAATCAACCATCTACTTTTAAGTTTATTTATTGATGTCAACTAAATCCAAACAAAACTTAGTTTTATTTTGACACTATTTGCATATTAATTAAATATTACTTGCTCATTAGAAAGCAGTCTCTCAGGTTAAATGTGTAAATAATTTAATATGGATAAGAATATGTAATAACTTGCTAGATAATAACAGTCATTTGAGCCATGGTAATATGATAGTCAATCTTTAAAACTTCCAATCAGTTTTGAAAACTGCTTCAAATAATTGAATAATATTACTTCCTATCTTTAGATTTTCCCTAAGGATCACTAGAAATAACGAGGCAATATTTTCTCTGACAAAGCCATAAAAGATAACATCTGCAAGTTTTTATGTGCAGCTCTTTCACAGAGTGTATGTAGGTAGTATATAGCAGAACAGTAGAAATCAGATATTACTTTGCACAGTTGTAACACTAAAGCAAAGTGAAGGCTTAAGTGCTAGAAAATGAATTAAGTCTTAAATAGTCTGAAACTCTTTGAAGTAGTCAAAGTAGATGAACTTGAACTGTCAGTCCAAGGTCAAGGACGTTAGAAGAATAGGAATGAATTATTGCGCTATTTCTTTTAGCTACTTTTAGTCAACAGGGAGTACTGAAGTGTGCGGGTTTATTTGTATATTGATTATTGGTTTACTGCAACTTGGCTTTTTTATTTTGAGCTTGAGGCAAGAAAGGCCTATGGTCTTCCTGCTAGGTTCTTACAAACATATCTCTGAATCATAGGTAGGCTCATGAAGAGTTAAACATTGATTAGACCCTTAAGTAAGTTTGACTATTGAGCTTCCCATTGACCTTATTATCTAATTTTTGTCTTTGGTTCTCCATAAATATTTCTGGTTTGAAAATTGATTTATTGAAATTTAAGTGATAATGAAATATTTTTATTACAAAAGATCAAATATTATAAAGAATACATGTCTGTAAAACGTTTTTAGCTGTACTTTTAATGAATTATCTTCAGTGAAGTGTCAAACACCCACCCCAAAAAAAAAAAAAAAAAGTATTTTAAAAGGACTTAATTAACTCAGTCTGATCAGCCAACTGGTGAACTGAAACAACTGGTGAATAACAGCTCCTTTCAAGTTCCAAAACTGAGTTTTTTCAAGAAAGGATATGTTTAATTAAACACTGTAGACTTTCACTGACTGCACATGAAGTGGTTGATGCTCAGTATATTTGAAAAGGAAACTCAGTATCCAGAAATTATTAACACTACGATCTATTTTTTTATTATAAAATTGTCTTCTTCTCATAGTAGCTGATAGGACACATGCAAGATTTTCCATATATTATAGCAATAGAAAACATAAGCCATGTTCCCAGTGAACTTTCATATCACACAGAATTTTTCCACGTGAGCTAACATTTTAACATATAGATTAAAACACTTTAAGAGATGCAAAGGATTCTGTGTTGTTGTGTCATCCATCTTGTAGTGTTATAGTTTCCTACTTGTCAAGACACAAGAACCAAGATCTGAATGTTTAGTGCAGGGTATGCCAAGTTTAATTTCACTGCAGTACAAGGTCACATTAGAGACGTCTGTGATTATTCTAATAAAGAACAATGTCTTGAATAAAGTCTGAACTAGAACCAATTGTTTTTGTAGGAACAGCAGGATATTTGGATAAGCAATGACATAGTGGGGACTAATAGTGCTGAGTCTGCAGTCTTTACCAGGTTCCCAAGTGAGATGAGCACTACTTGCTTCACTTTTTCCTAGTGACTTGCATACGGCCTTGCATGTCACCTTTAGATGTACTTGACGCCTTGCACACCTCACTGAGAGCAATTGATACCTCACAGCAGTGAGAACAGTTCTCTTTGACTCTAGCCAGCTCTGTAAGAAAAAATATTTGAATTAGATGCTGTCAAACACATGATCAGGCCAACTGCCTTCTTTGTAAGTCTTGTGTATCTTAGATCTGTAAAGTGGCTGTTCTGATCATGACTGCAGATCCTTCAAAGCCCCTGGAGCAAGACTGCAACAGAAAAGTGCAACTTGAGTGGGAATATCTCATGTGTATACACATGTATAGTAATGCCACCTTAGTGTCTACTATAGGATTCAGTCATTTTCTAGTCACCAAAGTTCATGATACAGCAAAACATATACAAGCTCATTTGGAAGGCAGTTCAGCTCAGTGGCTGCAGGTTTTTTAAAGTTGTTTCTGTCTTTTCTGTTCCATGTGACAGATCTTCAAAAGCCATTTCTTAACTGCTGGGATTCATACAAATGCAGCACTTCTAAAAGCAAACACAACTAACTCAGTGACACTGAATATGTATGACAAGACATTGACATTTTGCGTAACCCCAATGCATAAAGTGGCTTTAAGAAACCGTGTGGGATGCTATGCTTCACTAAACCTCTCTTTCTTAACAATTATAAGTGACATGTCACACAGATCAGGCAGTTTGAGAAAAGTGTCTGTAGAGAAAAGTGTTCCAGAAACTTTGTGGCCATCACCCTGTAAAGAACTGCAAACAGGAGGTCACATTTATGAGCACTGGTACCTTTTTTTAGCCAGCTGAGAGTACACAGGGAGCTTCTTCAGTGGACATCTCAGTTTAAACTAGCCAACTTGAAATTCAACACCTTCAGAAACAGCAGTGGTTTGATTTACAGAGATCAGTCAAATCCAGTGTAAATTGCATTAATTGAAGTGGCCAGTGAAACCCTTTTGTTAAGACAAATACATTTTTGAAATGTGAAAGCTGAATTCACACAAGCTGGATATAGGATTGAAGTAGAAAATCCTAGAAAACAGAGAACCTAAATGGAAGGTAGATATATTAGGTGTATAAAAATTGCAGTATCAGCCTGTTCAGATGGACCACCCATTACAGTACGTCATTGCTGAACACTGATGGTAAGAAATTTCAAGAAACATCAGAGCTTTAAAAATCAGACACTAAGATAATGACAGATATGTAAACACCAAGGCTGAGTTGTAGTGGGAGGTACAAACTTGCCATTGTGAGTCAGCACCTACCTGTAAAAAATCTTCAATAGACATGAAAAAATAAGAGAAAAAGACATGAGAAAATAAGATTAAAATAACAGAAATAACATACATAATATGAATTAATACTATTTTATAAGAAAGAGGAAGGAGATAGAATTTTAATTTCAAAAAACAGTTGATATAAATTAAAGGTGAGGCATGTTTTGTGCCAAACTATGAAGTGTAACATTGTCCTTATGGTTTGATACTTGATTGTTCTTTAAGGAAAATATTCAAGCTGAATAAGAAGCAACAGCATATATATGCAGATATATACATTCAGTAGTCAAAACAGATTTGTAAATGAAAGTATGTCTACTGATACTTAAGGTATTTCCTGGAGGCAGGGATGGCTACATGCTTATGTATATACATAAGTATATATATGTATATACATAAGTATATATATGTATATACTTGATAACGGCACTATGAAAAGTCCTCTGCATATATATAACATTTTATTTATATATGCTATACAATAAAACATAATCGTTGCATAATATTATTGTTCCACATAATATTTAAGATCAGAAACCAGGATTCTCTCTGACTGGGACAATGTACTTCTCAACAGCTGGCAGAATAAGGCTCCCTCTGGTTTACTGCCATTTTATGGCCAAATTGTACTCTTTTCTTCACAGATCCAGTGAATGTCCCCTCCCCTTTGTACTTTTTGCACTCCTGAAAAGTGAGATTGACAGAGAGAGATTTGCACCCTCTGATGCAGCAGAGAGATCAGATCCCTGGGTAGCTCTGCCACACTCCTTAGCCTTTTGCGATATTTGCAAACAGAGATTTGTGCCTATCTTTGGGAGTGTGCTTAAATTAATCCTCATATGTTTTAGGTATCTAGTTTCAAGGACTCTGACAAGGATGGGAGAAGTCAGGCTTCTGTTAGTAGTCAGTATTTCCTGTTCCTTAGCTGTCGATGAGAGGCTGGACCACACTCCACACACAAAGGCAACTTGCTCAGAAATGTAACCACTCTCTTACCACCTCTATCCAGTGACTTTACAGGGCACCTGATAATCCATAGAGTGTGAATCCTGATAACTGGAAGAAAAGTTTGCACACTTGTGTCACTTTCATTCTAGACACTGTGCTTGTGTATTCTCATTAAGGCATTGCTAGTAATAAAAACACTGTAAACTTTTTGGGGGGGAGGTTATCTAGTGAGTTAAATTTTTATTAGTAGGTCTGACAGCTATGTCTTACAAATTAGGCCAAAAAGGATAGTCAGGTTATTCAGGGGAGTTCAACCACAACATCTTACTTGCCCATCAATAATAAAATGCATGAAGATAATTGAATAAGAAACTATATCTCCAAACCTGTTCATTAAAACCTGGACCAGAGGAGGAAGAGGGCAGGAAAGGTGTTTCCTGCTACTGAATGAGAATCATTATAAACACAGATGCTCCAAGCAATTTAAACACTAAATTCTCCTCTCTGTTGCTCAGTAATACTGGTTCTTTTAGCTGTAGTTTCTTAACCGGATTAAAAATTCTCTGCCATGGATAAGAGAAATTCTGAACTCAAAAAGACTGGAAGAGAGAGAGAAAATAGCTGTTAGGAAGACCTGAGAGAGAGAAATATCACTTTCTATGTTCTTAAATATTTTAAAACAGTACCTTCTTCTCAAGCTATGAACAGATGGACAATTTATGGTGAGATGGGCAAAGACAGTATCAACTTAGCAAATGCCAGCTGCTTTGCTGCAGCTGCCTACATGAGGTGGTTTTCACTTCAGCATAACAGCATGCATATGGACAGTTATTACCTGACATTGAGTCTGCATTTGATATCATTTTACCATAACTTACATGCCTATAACCAAAATAAATGTAAGAACTTAGGTAAAACTTCCACCAACTTCAACAAATTCAGTGACTGTCTGTCTCAAAGTGTGTCAGGGTAAATACAATATTATAAATTACTCCAGGGTTATTCACAGATTTCTAAATCAATCAGAAAATTGGTGAAATCATAATTAAAATCAGAACAAAAACAAATATCTGGAAAATCACATCACAAAGATCTAATCTACATGGTTTCTGCAAAAGGAAATTATGTCTTAGTAATAAGTGTTTTGAACATCTTAATAAAGTAATAAACACAGCTCTTACGGAATGGTTTAAATAGGCCCTTGAAAAGTTCCAGTATAGGAATTACTGCAGAAACACTATAGCTGCTGCCTAAGAGGCACAGTATTGAAGGAAATAAATATCTGATTAGGAAGCAGAGAGCAATTGATTAATTTTTATCTTGCAGCCTGTTTACAGAATAATTGCTTATGATTCAATGTCTGGACTCATGTTATATTCCTAATTAACAGGAAAAGATAGACATAGTAATGTAATTAAATTTTCAGATGACATAAAATTAGTTAAAGAATTCAGGATCAGAAGTAGTTGTGATACACTGAATTTACAAGGTGAATGGGCAGCATGATGGCAAAGAAAATTGAGTGTCAGTAAATAGAATATAATCTATACTGGAGCAAAAACACTAAAGAAGAATTTATATCTAAATTAACTATATAAATTCAGGAAAGGACCTAAGAATTACTGCAGAAAAGTCAGTGAAGAACTTTCTTCCATAAGCAGATGCATTAGGAAAAAATGCATATAGTATTTTAAAGACATTGCATAAATTAAAGATGCATCTTATCTGGAGTGTTGTGTACAAAATTCTTATGTGATAATGTGGCACTGGAGTGGGATATGAAAGAGCAACAAAAGTCTCATAGAAAGAGAAATAAGAAAGATTCAGATTACCTTTGAGATTAATTAGCATGATCATGATAAGACTGAAAATCACAAATCTAAGTTGAGGGCTCTTCAAAAACACCACAGAGGAAATGGATATCTATATGGAAATTCAGCTTTCATAGACCAAATTTTCATAATTAATCATTGTAAATTTAGAAAGGCAGTTAAATTTCATGTCAGGATGGAAACCAATTGCTTGTTATAAGGAAAAAAAAAAAAAAAAAAAACAAACAGAATTTGTAGAAGAAATCATTCTTTGACAGTATTCTGACTAAATATCTGTTCCTGACAACTGCTGAGTCATAAAGCTACATGAAACAGACTATTGTTGAGTAGGAAACCATGTTTTCAAGACTTTTGGTGTTTTGAGGAGATTTTCAAGATTTCAGAAATGTTTGTCTTTTCTGAACAGCTCAGAAAAAAAGTCCCTTAGAACTATCATTTCCTATGGGATTCAAGGACTGCTGGTGATCTAGATTCAAGTTTCTGATACAAGTTAAAAGCAATAGAATGACCCCAAACCTGATTTTTTTTTTTTTCTTCATGAAAATATTTGTTACATTGACACACTTTCTGATCTTTCTACCACTTGAAACTTATCTTCATTTTCACAGCCCACTGAAAAATTTTTGAACGAGGTCTGCCATGGTTCATGATTATTTTTTTCCTGTTCCCAAAACGTAAAAGATGATGGTGCTCACTTCAAGTTTCTAGAGTAGCTGTCAGTCTGGATTCATGATCCCTGAAAATGGGATGTGTATCCTTGATAAACATATTTCGCTTTATATCATATCTATATTAAATGGAAATGTATGATTGGGTTTGGATAGGTCTAGGAAAGGAAGACTGTGACTTAAGACTGCTAACATAGTCCTCTTCGAACAGGTTTGTAGGTACAAATTCCTAATTCAAGAGCTAGATGATACCTCTCATCAGTACAGTGCAAAAAACCTGGCTTTCTTTCTCCAAATAATCAAGGTAAAAAAGAACACCGCCAAGAACATCTCTCATATCTGAGCATCACATTTTCTAGTTCATCATTCTACATTATTTCATGTCCTTACCTGCCCAGCTATAATATAGTGCTCCCATTTGTTGTCATCAGGTAATCTGGCTTTTTATCAGTGTAGACCAAGATCCTTGGGTAGCCTATCCATCTTTTTGCTGCATTTCAGATACAAACACATCGCACAGCTTCTGAAAGAGCAACGTAAAGGATATTTGTGTTCTTTTTCATTTGTTCTTTATAATTTTAATTTTGAATACCAGGATTTGATCAGAGCAATGCTATCGGCAACAGCAGTCAGAACTGAAGTCTCTTCTGTCTCTTAAGATTTGCTGAGTATTTTACAGTACTTTCCATCAGAAAAACTGTGGCCAAGGTGAAAATTCAAACAGATGTCACAACAGCATATGATAGCATAATAATGGAAATTAGCTAGCCATAAGTGCAGTGGCAAGCATGGACAGACCTGGCTCTGCCTCTGCTTGCCTCGGGACCAGAAGCACGGTAAACTATAACCTGGCAGGATAGAGGTCAGGAGCTGCCCAGAAATGCATTGCATGTTCTCTTATAAGTCCTACCCAAAGTCTTGATATCTGGGGTTTCTGCTGATTTGGGAGTCCCTCCAACACACTTCAAGTGGCTGTGTAAGTGTGCCTTTTAAAAGCCATTGAGGCTTCTATAGCAGCTTCTGGGGGAAAAATATTAAATCTGCTGTAATGACAGTTTTGTGAAAGACGCAGTTCACAGCTTTGATATGCACATCACTTAGGAAAGCAAAGTGATTGCAAAGAGGACCAGATCCTGGAAGCCTTGTGCCTGTTTTTCACTAATTCTAGGCATGAAACCTTTTTTCTACTGCTGGGCACATTTCTGAGATACTAAAAATTTATTTTGTTCTGAAAGTAGAGTAAGTGAAAGAAAACTTGAAAAATCTTTGAAATCAGAATCTTTTTTTTTGCCACAGGTCATTAATTGATAGCATTTCAGTAATTTCAGGTTTAACATTTTCAGTTTTGATCTTTTATCCAAATGTAATAATGAATGAAATAAAAGAACTTTTCATGTTAAGAGCACTGAAGAGGCAGAGATCGGCACACAACCCCAAAATGCAAATACCTGAGACTATGCCTACTCCCTCCTTTGACCTCATGACCCTTGATTTCCATCCTGCTCCAGGGCACATTCTCCAAAGGAAAGGCAGAGCTCTTTCTAAGTGTTTCCTTTCCAGTTCCAGTGCCAAATCAGGCTTGTTCATACTGGGAGCCTGGTGCTGAACACCCCTTCCTGGGGCAGAAGAGCTCTGAATATTAATTCCTTTGTCTTCTTTTGCCCACAAATGCTAGCCTAAGGCAGAGGCTTACTACCACCATTTCTGACATGTTTCAAAATAAAGTGACATCTGTAACTACAGTTTTAGAAGTTTCAGCCCTATAAATGTCGACTGGGGAATGGGTAGTGTATGGATTTTAAATGGAATTAAGTACTAGCTTGGGTCAGCTCCATCAGGATTACAGCAGTCATCTGTATATGCAGGTAACTTTCCCATTTTAGACACCTCAGTCCTTTTAGTAAAATTTGGATATGTTTTACAGTACCTGTTGCAGATACATGCAATGTTTCATTTGAGTACCAGCCTGAGTTTTGGGGGGACTTTTATTCTGTCTCCAGAGTTTGAATACTGGTAACAGCACAGCTTGCTCTGGGGAGCCGATTCTAGGTTGTTTAAACTGGGTTTAATATTTAAAGCAGTAGTTTCCTTTAGTTTCTTTTTAGTCTTCCTTCCCACAAAACTCACAATGTGGGATGTGGAGGTGGGATTGCTGCAGAATCATACCTTGTAATTCCTCTTGCTAGGCAGAGACTTAGAAACCTGAACACGACTTCAGATGGTTTTTTTGCTTCTTATTTTAGGCATGTGTTTACCACTACAACTTCAATCGCGAAACTCCACATATTTCTCTGAAATGGATGATGCTTCATAACCTTCTTTCAGACTCCCTTTACCCCTCCGTGCCTTCCCATTATAGTCTGTCCTCCTTTGCTGTTAATTTTAAGATATTAAAACTGTGCTTCTATCTCTCAGTATTAGTGTCTGGGAGGAACGATGACTTTGAGACTAAAATCAAGTGTGAGAATCTAAAAAGATGGAGTTTGGTCTCTTCAATAGCAGAGCTGGGTGTCTTTGAAGAAACACTTCATCTTTCTGATCATCAGTTTTTTCATATGACAAAGAAATCTATTCATATATTGCATAATATATGTATGGTTTGAGATATGTACACAAAAGGCTCATATATAGGTGTCTGAATTATTTTTACTGATATTACATGTTATTAACTTCGGTTGTGAACATATAGTATTTTTATTTCTGTTTCAGCTGCGGTGAAAAAGGAGGGGGAGAAGAAAGGTAAATCAATTATTTTCCCTTGACTGAAGTGTCTTTCAGGCTGTGATCACTGTGAGAAATAATTCTTTCTTTCAGTGATACAATTGCAATGACATACACCACCTCATGTGCTACCATCAGCCGGCTTTATCTACTCCTACTGTGATAACACAGTTGTCATTTCCAGTATTGTTGGCTCCTTTTACCACAGGCCAACACAGCCCAGTATCAGACACTTCATCATTCTGATTGGGAAGAAAATGAAAAGCTTTTGTTACCATGTTAGGATTTGTCAGAGAACAAAACTTGTTCTCTGTGTACTGTGTGCATGCTGACCTGGCTGTTTGTTCTTTGCAGAAGGCGCTTTCCTTGGTACATTTAATTTCCTCTTTTCAGATATGTACATAGCATGAATGTAAGCTTTGCTGAAGTCATTCTTTGGTATTTTAACAGATTAGTAGAAAAATTTTCTCTGAATCAGAACCAAAACCATTACTTTAAATATTTAAAGATAAATATACTGTATTTATCAGACCCTAAATATCTATTTATAGTGTTGTCTTTCAGAATAAGATTTGCTGAGTTGAAACATATTTTTGTAATTTGTTGATTTCATTTCAACTGCAAAAATAATGAAATATTAGCACTAAAGTGATATTTTTCTTTAATCTATTCAACTTTATTGATTATTTGGTTTATAAACCATATTTTGGTCACTAAACTGGGAACATTTCAGAACTTTTCCATAGATTTCAGAGCATTATTTGAGATTTTGTACTGAGTGAGTGAGAAAAAGATTGGCTCTTTATTTCTGAAGTTGACAGATGGGGGATAATTTTTGGGCTGGGAGAGTGTCTTTTGCCTTTTCAAAAAGGTTTGGAAATTCTGTGATTCACATAGTTGCACAATGGAGACAACCTTTACTGTCTATGCATAAAGATATTTTCAATCCTGATAATTTATTATTTTTTCTGTTATCCCTATACACAGTCATTAACTGAACTGGAAAAAAAATTATAGTTTCAACTGTTTTAGCAGCATATGAGTGAAATCTTGGCTGTGTGGATGATAGTGGCAAAATTCCCATTCTCTCCACTGGAGCCAAAATTTCAGCTCATGTGTTCAACAGAATAATAAAATTCATTTTGGTTATCAAAAACAACCATGCTTAATAGGTATCAAGCAGGATATTTTGTCCAAAGATTAATTTGCAACAACTGAGGCGTAAAAGGTAGCACATGAAGCAGGGAAAATCAGAAAACTGGCAACTACACTTACAGCTATTGGTTTTCAGACATCAAAATGCCTGCTGTGTTCACAGTCTTGAATTTATCACATGGACTGTTACATCCTTAATGGAAAGAAAAGAGTGAAGTAATTGCTAAGGGTGCTACTTCTATCAGCCTTGCCACAGGTTATGGGTCCATTCATTTACAGAAGAACATCAAGGGAATTTGTTTGAAATACGTACTGTTTGCCCTTAGTTCATTTTTCACAGGTTAGGATTTTTCTCTTCCTTAACCATAATCTTCCCAAATAAAACTGCATTTTTTAAATGAACATTCTTGGAAGTTGGATCATTTTTTCCATTTAATTTTATTTTTCATGTATTTTCTGCTAAAAAATATATATAATTTCCTCACATTTCTTAGTTTATTGAAAGGATTTTATCAACAAGTATAGGTAGGATAATTTCAAGCACCTGACTCAGGGCAGGTTGTACCTCACCCTGCTGGTTACCACCAGCTTACTTCACAGAAACGTAGAGGTGTGAACTGAAAGTCAGCTTTGGTCATTTATTTTTAGACTAATCCTCCTTCTGGTTTTCTGAGATCATAACCAACATTGTCAGCAAGGAAGGTAGTGTTTCTAGTGGAAAACATGCTAGTCAAATGAAATTTTCCAGTAACTAAGGAAAACTGGTTCAATGATGTTCCCATCTTCAGTAGATGTGCACTAGACTAGACAAATGGAGACAACAAGGCCTCTTCCAAAAAACGAACATGCCATGCTTTAGCTTTCTCACCTAGCTTCACACTGTCTGCAGGCCCCACATGGAAAATATTGCATGTTACTAGCTAACTCCTAATATGATCAGATTTTATTTATTTCTGCTTATTCTCTTATCATAAAAAACTGCTCCAGGCTGCATGTGTATTCCTCTGACTGGCAATAAAAAGGGGCAATATTTGATAGTTTTGCTTAAAGATACAGTAATTTCTGTCCAGCTGCAAAAGTTAATAGAAGTAGCCAGGCAGTGCTCTAAATTGACTGGCTCATTATCCAAAATATATTATGGTAGCAGCATGTACAGTTCAAATACCACTTCAGCATTTCTCATGCGAATCATGCAGCACATAAGCACTGTACTGTACACAAAGCTTTCTCCAATTGTTCTGTCTTATTCAAATACACACCCCTCATCTAGAAGAACAAGAATAATGAGCAATACTGTGACAAGCCATCATAAAAAGAAGATGGAATGACAATTTCTATCTATGGTATATTCTGTGCATAGCATAAATCAGACATGAAGGAGTTTGAAAGAAGAGACAGAAAAGAACAAAATTAAGATGGAGAAAGCTTACATATTTCATGGATTTCTCCAAATATGAATGATACTAGCAGGAACCTTAAAGCACAATTTATGAACGAAGTTTATTCATTAACCATTTCTATTTGAAAGGTTAGCTCCCTAAGACTTTGTGACTGAAGTCCTAGAAAATAGTTAGCTTGGGCTTCCAGCATCATGTTATGCCTTCTTTCAATGTGTGTGAGGTAGAGGTGCTGTCATAGAAATGTGTAGAAAGTTGTCAGTTCCTAAAGAGCAAGAGCTAGCAACTCTTTGAATGAGGAAGGCACTCCCTAAAATCCCCAAGAGCAAATCTGGCTGCCAGTAATAAGAATTTTTATCTCTTACTCACAATTCAAAAACACTTAAAGCAGGGATTCAAGTGAATTACAGCAGACCCAGGCATTGGTGATGTGAGATAAAGCCCATCAGCTTTAGGACACCTCCAAAAAATGATAAACAGAGCTGTAAAACCAAAATATTTGACCTTTTTTTTTTCTTCAGGTTTTAGTGTCCTTTTTAAAGGAAAGAATGGTTAATATTTTAAAAACCAAACCGGTATTTTTATATTTCAAAATACAGAGAGTTAAAAAAATGCTTTGTTTGAAATGGGGCCAGATTAAAGCCTATTTCAAGGTCTCCTAGTTGTGCATAAAATGGAATTTCTCATTTCAGTTCATAGCTCCCACACCTTATTGATTTCTGACTAAAGGGGCATGAACTGAGATGAAGATGCCAAGAAAGCAACCTTAACAAGCTTAGTAAATTCTCTCTCCAGGTCAGTCTCAGGAAAGCTTGCCTGAAGGTTCATTACTTCTGTGATTCTAGTGAACCCAAACAGGATTTAAACATCTCATAATCCCTGTGGATTATGCATCCACATGCCTACATGTAAGAAGATCCATCCCGTTGTTTAATGTGAATCATGAACCTGAGTTGCCAGGAAGTTGGTTCCTCCAGGCTCCCTATAGCTAATGAACAAGGGAGAGACAGCCCTGTCTTGTTTCTGAGAGCAAGTTAGAGTGCACATCTAATTCAGGGAAGTTGTCTTCTGGGAGTCTCATCTCCTATATAGACTACATACAGTTAGACATGCTGAATACTCCTAAACTAGTGGGATGCAGAAGCTAGCTGCCTGTCAATAACATGACTCCTGTTCTGTTTTTCAACATTATCGCTCTGGCATCTTGCTCTTAAATTCATTTAGTATTTTTCAGGAAACCAAAAAACACATTCATCTGACAAATTTCATCAATAATAAATTGACAGGACAGTATGAAGGATAACATTTTGACCTTTTCCTAATAAACGCATCATGGTATAAAAAACTGCATACAGTCTGAGTGCAGCTAATATCAGACAAATGCAGAAGATGGGCAAGGTATGTACATTCCAGCCCCAAAATAAACATTTTGCCACTCCAGTAAAAGACAGTTTCCTTCAATTACTCCTGGTAATAGTACCCTATCCATCGCTTGAAAACTGCTGCTCTGCATACAGACTGTGGTATAAACTGGCCAAGGTACAGCTGTGTCCATTTTCAATGTATATAAAAATCAAGATGCTTTCCAAACTGAAGAACTGGGCAGTAGTGCATTTCAAAACAGCTTAACTTTGGAGCTGACCGGAAAAACTGGAAGGAAGTCTACTTATTCATAAAGCCAATGGTGGTGGCAGCAGCATGGGATTTCTGCTCAGCTGCACGTGTCACTGGTGCAAGGCGCAACATGAGCCACACATTCATTATGTAGTTTTCTAACATGTCTCAAAGGATAAGAAAATGGACTTTTTAATTCTATAACTGCAAAGTGGATTACACAGCCTTCTAACAGAATGTATGTTCTTTAACAGAGAGGGGAGGAAAAAAAAAAAAAAAGTAGAAATAATTTTAAAAGCATTTCCTTAAAAAAACAGTATTACTTATGATAAAATAATAAAAAGTCACATGCAACTATGCTGTTTAAACTAGCAGTGCTATTTTGGCTGTAGTTGAAGGCAGGCATCTCTCTCGAGGTAACAGTCGTTGAATTAGCCACAAGATGGAGCCCAAAGGATCTTTGAGCTAGTGGTTAACGTTGCCTTCCTGAATCAGATTAAGAACTAAATAACGCATTTTTACCGAAGAACACTTTACAGGAGTCTTAAACTACGTTTTATTCTTAAATGTAACTCCACTCCTTCCTAAAGATAATTTTTATTTAATAGATGACTGGCCATGCATTGGTGAGCTTTGACTTCCCATGCTGCAGCAACAAAATCCTGGCATTTTCAAGGAATATTGATATATGAAAAATTTACGTGAAATATGGAAAATGCTTTAAAAAGTTTGCATTAGCTGAAATTTGATTGACCTCTGTTTACCTTGTCTCAACAGTCTTGGGGGGTAGAAATAATTTATGTCCATTTTGCAGGGTTATGTGGCATTTAATGATCTGTACAACCTTTATTGAGTGATGGCCATATCTTGAGGGACCAGGTTTGTGTACTTTCCATGTTGCAGATATTTCAGTTAGCATAAGACATGACCAGAAGACACGCTCCAAAGCACCCACTCAATATAAGTAGAAAGTAGGTAGAGGAATGATGAGTGCAGCAGGATCAAGACTTTTCACTGAATTCATACATTTAAGAACTTTTTTAGATCGTCAGATGAATTTAACCATTAAGAAACTTTAACTCATACAAATTTAGATGCCTAAAGTTAGTCATCTGCACTGAAACTATTCACCCTAGCCCCACTTTAGATTTAATGGAGAAAAATAAGCATGTGCAGAGAGTGTTTCATCTGTCTTTTATATCTGTCAGAATCCAAATAATTTTCCCTCAGAGATACCTATATTTCTGACTTGATTATAACAAGGAACATAGTTTAGATTTAGTGACTAAAATAGAAAACAAACTACAGTGAACATCAGGATAGTTTGTTGTTAATTATTTTACCAACCCTCCCTCTCTTCTAAGAATCTGACATGGAAAGAGAAGAAAGGTGAGAAAAAACAGGGAGTCATTTATAGATCTTAATAGCTGATTAAATGTCCACTCTCATTGTACTTAGATGGCAGGACTAATGCAATTGTTTAATCTAAATTCTGAACATTAAAGTACAAACTCCATGTTTATCTCCCTAACACCTCTTTTTCAGTGTATTCATAGTTAAGACACGTAAAACTATGATGCAAACTTGCATCAATTTTTTAAAAAATAAATACCCACAATTTTATTCTCAACAGGATTTAATCTAAACTTTGTCATTGGTTACATCTTTGTAATCCATTCAAGGTAAAATTGAGATTATACTTTTTTTTGTATGTCTTATGTAACAACAAACCTGCAAATCAACTCACATTGATAGTCCTGGCATAGCATTTCAATTGCAATTATGGTTACAACTTGTGTCAATCTTTCTTACTCTCCTTAAAGTACAACAGTAATTTATTCACCCTCTGCTACCAATAAATGGAGGCAGTTAAACTAGTATTTTGATGATTATGAAACAGCTGTGATTTCTGAAGAAAGACTGATCTGTGTAATTGGTGGCCTGTGTTGTTACTGTAAGTTAGGTGCAATACATGTATATTGGCATCGTGTCAGCAACACTCTCACCTGCCAATCAGCATAATATGCTTAAACACCTGGATATTCATATAACACATGTTTAATTGGCTAAAAATTTCCCCGTGGGATAAACTATTATTTTATTGCTCTGTACAAAAGATGTCTGCAAATGAATGTTTAGAGGTATTCTATTCAGATGCAATTCCAGAATGAACAGTTCTTCTAGTGGTAATCTACATTTCCTTTTTTATCTATGCAGACATCATTTTCAGAAATGTGCTCTTACAAAGTTGTAATTAAAGCAAAAACAGTGATCAGAAACATTTCATGAGGAACGAAGATGGCTTAAGATGTTCTGCCTCTAGAAGCTAGTCATTAGCCCTCTGCTTTAATCACCATATTAATTTGCGTAGAACACTGGGAACAGCCCACCTATTCAAAACCTAGTTATTTTTTATTATTCTCCACTTCTTATATCAACTAATCTCTCCTCCAAAATTCTTCTTTTCTAGATTTTCATGAGGTCATCTTATTCTTGTCAATGGCAATTATGTTATGTTTTTATTAACATATGTAAATATACATTCAGCCATGATTATACTTTTACAAATCCAGTCATCGATCAGAAGAAGCTCAACAAAGACGTTCATAATCTATGTAATTGCATGGAATCTGGATCCAAGAGTTTAGTTTGGCATCTTTCACAAATAACAGGCATTATGAAATAGACTGAAGATTTAAATATAAATTAATATTAACATCTGCAAGAGGTGCTCCTTTTGGCTCTAATTGTTTATATACAACGGTGAAGAACACTACTTTTGCATAAGCAATATTCAGAAAACAAGTATCACTCTAACATCCTACATCCCTCAGTCTGCCCAGTTTCACTCAGTTACCCTTTATGAGTCAATAATCTGTGTTGCAATAGAGCACGGCCTGAGCTTGGCTATGTATTGCCTTAGCTATATGCAAATGTAAAACCGATATTACTAAGAGTGAAAGCTTGTTAAGCATATTCTCCCTCATCTGTATGTTCCCATCCAACAATTTCAGGGAAAAGCACATGAAAACGTCAGAAGCTGAGGATGATATTGAGAGGAAACTCTTCAGGTCTTTCGCCACACGTGCCTAAAGATGAAAGGCATTAATGCAGCACATGTACCTCATCTACATTTGAGTGAAATTTTATTCTTTCCAGCTCCGTCGATGGAAGATTATCCTCCTGGGATTTTAAGACTTATAGTACTTTAAAGACATTAGCTTTCAGTGCTATCATACAAGATTGCTGTTTCAACAAGACTTACATTTCCCAGTGCATTTCTATTGTTTAACTGACAAACTGGGAAACAGAGAAAGATTGGGATCATTATTGATGCTCCCTACAGGCATGCATCTCAGATTGAAGTTGAAGCAATTCCTCTCATTAAAAATCATTTTAAAATGTTGGAAATGTCTGTACTTCTTTGCTACTTCTACTATATTTATGCCATGCTAAAGTTTCTCCCTTCCCTCCTTTTTCTGAACTACTTTTTGTTTTTCCCAGCTATATAAAGTATTCTTGACTTGCCAGTTAAAAATAAATATTTAATTAAAATTTAAAAAAATATATATTTTCTAGACAACAACAGCAAAATCCCCGAAAACCCAAAGTCAGCACATTCTTCACTATGCAGCTTTGAGGTGTAAGGCAAACCAAACAGCAAGGACACAGGCATGCTAACTGTATGAAGGCAGATATTTGGGACCAGGCTGCGCTGGTAGTGGAAATAAGGCACAAGGAACTGTGAGACAGCCTGACAGCTATTTGGTGGAAAGCGGCGATAGAAAGATCAGTCTGTTGCAAGTGAATACCCTACAGGCTCTCATATCAGTTTATAATTATAAATTATAATGGCAACCATGGCATTTTAGGAGGGTTTGCCTTAACGGTTTACTCTATTGTCATCATTCGTCACAAGAGTCCTGCTGAAAGAGTGATCCAAGGAAGTCTGTGGTGCTGCACAGACCCAGACACGCACTCCTTGATAATAAGTAACAGTGAGAGCACTAGCTGGAAGCTCAAGTTCTCTGCTTCCCTGAAAACCTTCCAGACAGCCTTAGATAAACGGCTTTTAGCATGTCAAACCTATCATGTTAATGTGGGATAATACTTCCCTAATGTGTAGAAACATGGACAAATATCCTGGAAAATGATAGGTTTAAAGTAAACCAGAATTGTAAAGTGAACACTGTAAGGAATCATGCGATCCTGTAAGGATAAGGCTGGCACTTTAATATAATCATACACCATCTTCCTCTATTCATGCCACCACCACACTCTTCTTGCTTCCTTTGCCTTAACCCATCCATAGGGTAACTATTGGCCATATGCTGCCAAGGCAATTTTCTAAAGTAGAGCAGAGGTCAGGGTGAGCACAAGCTATTCTCTTTATAGGAAGCTTGCTGCAGCTAATCTGTTTTGTGAAGAGACATTTTTTTAGACATATGCTCATTAGACTGTTTTTTCTGCACAATCAATCCACCAGCTGCTCAGTCAGCCAGCAGGCTTGAGTAGGACATGGTCAGATATGAGGGATCAGGTCTGCTGATCTAGAAAACTTGTGGGACCATTCGACTTCTTTGAATGACAAAGAGTACAGACAATAACTTCAGAAAAGTGGGAAGATCTTCTTGAACAAAGTGGTAAATCCTAATATCCCTTCTTTTCCCAAAGCTGTTATCATCTGAGACCTCTGAACTGGCCCAATGTAAGGAATATGTTTTATTCTGGTTGTCTTTTTGATAACATAGTTGCTCCACAGCCTGAAAAACCTTGCACTGACTAGAACAAAACTGTTTTATTCAACCTTGAATTTAAAGCACATTGATGATTAGGCACAATAACGTGGCATCTTAAACTCTTGCAGACTACAGTATTCCCTCTGAATTTTGAAGGAGGAATGTCCATTAGCTTGTCTAAGGAACAAATTTTTAGTTTGTCTAGAGGTCATTTTCAGGGAGAGTGGACTTACTTATCTTGAATAAGGAGATCAAAGATTTAACCTACGTCGTGATTTATAAACTGGAAGGTTAAGGCACAAATCTTGAGAATTCTATTAAAAGGCTCCTGTTGATCTTAGCTCCTCTTTCAGCCTCTAACGTTGTTACAAATTAGCATCATGGGTGTGTTCGTCTAATGCCCAGTTCAAATCCTGTTAAAGAGTCTTTGTGTTCTCTTTAATGAGAGATGATCCAGACTCTTACTTACACTAATGGAAAGTAACTTTCTTATTTATAATACACATAAAATTAGAAATCATTTTCTCAGTTGCGGCATGTATTCTTATTCTGTTATTCTTAGCTAAAACAAGTAGTTCTGGCGTTACTTTCATTTCCTGTACAACATATTCTTTTCTTACAGAGTGTGCACACTCACAAATATCTTTGCTGTCTGAACAGCAAATAACTGTTATCCAGATGGAAAATAGACATGTTATCATCAAAAATCACGTTCTGCTTTTAGCCTCACCAATTTATGGTTCAATAAACCAGAGGATTTCTTTTCTGAACCCATATCAGAAGCTAATTTACAAAAATATGCCGTATAGAATTAATACCCTTCTGACATTCAGAATAGCAGACAAGAGTCAAAGAAAATTTAAAGTGAATGTGAAAAGACAGCAAGATAACTACCAAGCCTGGCTACCAAGTTTAGTTTAGAATGACACAAAAGAAACTTCAAAAACATTTTTGGTGAGGGCAGAATCAGGTAATTTTATTGATCCAGCTCAGATCTTATATAGCTTCAAGTATTTCATCAAAGATCCAGCTGCTCTCATTAGATCTGAATCTGACCCTTTTCCTCCTCTAATATAGTTTAAGTGTTAAACAAATGGAAATAAAGTACTTACTTAGGAGTGAATTTTCTAACGTTGTGAACAACAAGCAGTTATTTACCCAACAGGTAGTCCTGTTAGTTAATAACATCGGAACAGCTGTTTGAAGCGACACCAAAAGTTCATCTAACCTAACATCCTTTCTCCACTAATGGCCAAACAAACACAGGCCTAAGGAAGGGTACAGGAATAGAAAGGCCACACAGAGAGAGCCTTGTGACCTCCCAAGATCTCAGCTCAGGAACTTCCTAAGCCAGAAACCATATCTTCACGTTTAAGAGCACTTGGTAGATATTTTTTTCTAATTTGCCCTGTCGCATTTTAAAATCATGAAAATTTTCAACATCCGCACATTTTACATGGAGCTTCACAGTTTATCTAGGAACCATATAAAGAAATATTATTTAAACAAGATACTACATGAAATGAGTGAAAGCAGCAGAATACAGCCTTTCATTTCTCACCCTTTAGGTTAAATACCATTTAATATTTCATTATATATTCTAGAAAGTCTGAGTAGGTCATTGACATTTAGCCTTTACCTTCTTCCTGTTTTCACTAACTAGACTAAAAATCAGGGTGTCTGTGATATAGACAATTGTGATACTGTAAAAATAAAACTAAGGGTCTTGGGATCTCATTTTTCAGCTTTTTACTTACTCTATAAGTCATTAGAATTACAACTTTGATGAGATAATATGACAGATAAGGATAGGATTAATATGGAATGGACTGAATTCATAGTTAACAGATCTGGCAAAACATAAATGTTTTGTAAAAACTTTTAACTTTAGAAGATCCTCATTATTTCATTAAAACATGTGGTAGAAATATCTCTGAGTGTTACACCAGAATAAAGAAGGCTATGTTTTTAGGTAAAGCTCTGATAACAATAATGTCAATGTTCAAGCTCTGGCTGGATACTGGCACTATTTCAGATTGGCTAATTAATACCTCCACATAAAATATGGACAAGGGCAACACAGATACATTCCTAAACTTGAGGGATCAGTCTTCGGCTGAGTTCCTATTGCTTTAACGTTCTCTGTGACTCATATTCACTAGCAGCAAAAGGGAAATAACTGCACTGACTTCACTAGGATAATGATTTTGTTTTGATTTTAGTGTTTTCAGACAAATTGCAAATCTGTGATGAGGATGCTATAACAAAAGCTTGTTTGTAAAATTCATTAAGCAGTGTCAGTAAAGTGTCTTTAAATTAATACTGTTCATATGTGGCCTAGCTCTGATCATTGTTGGTGGTCACTGATAGTGTTATGTGACAATATTCTGTAATGTAAGTCATTATACCAGCCTCTAAGATACAGATTGCTTTTTTTAATATTTGCCATGTGTTTCCTTTTGCAAATTGAAATTCATAGCTAGATGAGCATATCTCACTATGACTTTTGGCACAATACAAAATTAATTTTCTTGATAAATTTCAGACATATTTTAGACAAATTAGAATTTACACAAGTTTATGATGTTTAGGGCTCTATTTTTTGTGGGTTTTGGGGTGTTTAGGCAAAACAATTGAGCCTAAATTTACAAGAAGGTTTTCTTATGTACATAAAGATAAAAAATGTGTCTTTATCATAGGATCCCTTTTTTTCTGCTGTTTCTTATTTATGATTCCTCACTTAGGAGCAAGTATATACCTTTAATTTGTATCTTTAGTCTCTATTACCCCGAAAAATGTTCCACTATTTTTGCATTGCTCTGCACATGATCTCCAGTTGCTGTCTCCTTAAATGCACAGAAACAACTTGGATTAAATAGAGGCTGGATATAAAATGGGAGCAGTTTTATACTGCAGGGAAAAGAAGCAAAATGAAAACCCACTTGCACAGCAGTTAGTTTTTGCCCCGAGTGGGAACTCGGGAGCTCAGTGAATCACATCCTGGGAGCTCACAGCAGCAGAATTCTTGCTTGTGTTGCTGGGCCTACAAAGGCAGCTCATCCCCTGCACTAGTGCAATTGTCTGTGGGATTACACTCTTCCACACACAGCGGACTGCTACACGCAGGTGGTAGAGCCTTTATTCTCTTAAAAACAACAGCTGCCTTACCAAAGTCAAAACAAATCCAGCTGGTAGGCTAGGTCTTGGCATTTCACTTCCTTCTGTAGAACCAGTAATGGCATTGGGTACAGCTCCCTGAGCTCTCACTTAACCTGAGAAACGTTCTCTTAAGGTCCATGGAAAGTATTAGCCTAGTTTTCAGTTTTATCTCATCTGTTTTTTTTTCTGGAAAAAAAAAAAGTAGAAAATGAAATAGCACAAAGTTTAGGAACTGTGGCACTGAAATGCTGAATCCTTTTGTTTAGATGTGTCCTCATTATGCCAATTATATTTTTTAATATGTCTTTCTACTCCTTGGAGTATCATTGAATCTGTCTGTCACCCAACCTAAAATTATTTGTCTGGCTTTGTCCTGTATTGGACAATTTACGGCCTGAACTTGCCCTGTCTCTTAGCAGGCATGACCTGAGCACCTCACCATAGCACCTCACCATAGCACCTCACCATAGCACCTCACCATAGCAAGGTAGTTGCCTTAGGTTTGATATATATGGTCTCCACTTAGCGAAGCAACTTAGCCCACCAAGGAGATGCAGAGCCTTCCAGGTATTTATATCAAAAATTAGCTAAATGAGGAAATTAGGGTGCCTGTGTTCCTTAACTAAGTGTCCAGTTAGGTGCCTGGGGTGGGTAGTATAAGACAATGCTAACTGTTGCACATTTTAATATAGATTTCACTGAACATTTATTTTACGTGTCTACAAATGTCATGAATAAATACATTAAATCCTATATTAGAGTCACAAAATTATTAAATTGCACCTTTTTTGTTTACTTCTAGCTACCTCAGAGAAATCTCATGAACACAGTAAGTATCATGTTGATAAAGAATATTTCTACTTCAGCTTTTAGGAGGAAAGTATTTTTCATATTGTCAAAGCTCTAGCAGTTTAAGATGGGATGCATCAACTCAAACTCACAGGAAATTTGGGCTTATGAAACAGGCTTTCCATTACTGTCTCTGTAACGCGAGACTAGGTGTGTTTCACAGGTCTCAGTTTGCATGGAAACCATTTTCTAATTCAGGCTAAGACCCTCCTGTGCCCTCTGCCTCCATGACAGTTTTGCACCAGAAAAAAAATCAAGGGGGATACAGATAAGGAGAGATCTGTGCAATCCTCTGGCTAGGGCTCTGATCCAAGCCACAGCGAGATTTATCTCTTGGTATGATGCAGCCCTCACCTGCTACACAATTTAGACATAGCTGGTATAAATCAGAATAAAACATATTTTTAACATTCCTCTGAAATGCCATAACTTTTTTCTTTATCATAGTGTTGGGTTTTGGATATCACACTGTTTTTAAAAAGTGCAAAATTGCATACAGCTTATATTTTAATACAGTATAATATTTATTATTGTTACTGCTTCACTATATATCTATGGGATCCAGGGTAACACAGAAATATGGAAAGCTATTTTTTCTTTATGCAGTATACTGAACTTTTATTTGCCATTCTATGAGATAACCCTACTTCTGTTTCAATAAAATACTTTCATGATTTCTATATTGAAAATTAAGGAGAATTTCCTCTACAGAAGATAGGTGATACCAATCAAAATTAGTAGTAGAAGCATTTCACAGTTTTAGAAATGCTATTATATTTCTAAAAAACACAGAAAGGAATTTTGTGATTTCTTAAACCACATTAAAAAGTGAAAACATTTCTTCAACATTAATTTTTTTTAGGGATAACATTAAACACCTTTTCTCAATAAAGATTTATCAAAATTTTTTCTCAAATCTAATATGATTATATAATGCCAAGTCCTCTTTTAAAAACATGATGAGAATCTTTTATTTTTAAAATCTTCTAAAAATTAAAAACCTTTCTAATGTAAGGGTTCTTATTTGCAGAGCACGAACCTGTTAAACATGAAAAAGCTATCTCTCAGACTAAGGCAGGTAGGTTTGGCATTTTAATTTCCAATTACTCTAGGCTCCACTCAATAAGGATATGTATGGTTTGCAAAACCTACAGATTTTATTGAGCTAGGCAATGTTTTTTTTCTTTGTGTCATTGTTTTTTTCAGAGTCTGGGAGAGGGGAAAAAAAAAAAAAAAAAGAAAGGGTGAAATTTAACTAGAAGGATTCAACTTTCACAGTTTTTCATAGTTTCTGTGACTCTTTCTCTCATTGGTGCAGTATGGCTTATAAATCATTAGCAAAACCCATTTTCCAGAGTTTGGGGAAGGAGTTCTCTACTCCCCTTTGGTACATCAAAGAGGAACACTGGGAATTACCTCATCTCAGGCTTTTCAGTAAACCAATTGTTACATGAAGTGGATCTGGTACCCAAAAAGGACCAGTCTCACAGGGGTACATGATAACCCACAGAGAGGCAGCCTCCAGTTTCTGAATCCCAGAATAACAGGAGCTGAAAAATTTTAAAATAATAAATAAACTTGGACTGATTATACACTCAGATAAACTGTAATAACCATCAACAGCTGGTTTCAGGACAGATATTCCCCTTTTAAACCAGGACTTTATGCCTTATCACATTTCTTGAGGAGGAATGTGCTCAGGGATCCACCGTTGGGTCTGGTGCGAAGAAACAGGACTAAGACAATAGCATCATAGAAAACTCAGGTTTTGGTGCTCTGCCTACATCACTCCTGAGTGTTCTTACCAAATGCAGTGGGCACTGAAAAGCAAGTACCAGTGTCCCATCGACCTCTGCTAGTAGTGCTGCATGTTTGAACTTCACATGAAAATGAAGTGCTCATGAATAAGTGATTGGATAAACCGCTTAAAACTTTATGTCTTCAGTGATAAGCAGACAATCTTTTTTTTCCACTACACTTTTTTTTCACTTTTTTTTTTTAACATTTTTTGAAAGAAAAAAATTATCCTATACATTTACTATTTTTCTCATTTGTTTTTATAATACAATATTCTACTTGTGAACAAAGTATTTTCATAAACATTTTGAAATGTCCTGCAAGCCTTGAGTAGCTGATTTAGTGAAGTTGTATTGCTGGTTTTTTGTCAACAGGGAAAAAGCGGTATTTCTCACTCCAGACTTCAAAGACACAGAGGCCAAGCTTTTTTTTTTTGTTTGTTTGTTTGTCTCTTTGATCACTTTTGTGTATTAACAGCTGGCAGAGTGCTTCAGCCAGAAGATGGGTGCAGGTGGTCTCAACCAAGGCAGGAACATCCTAGCAAGGAAGCCACCCTATCCAGCTCTGTGCACCCTGGGAGGGCTCAGAGGTGGCCAAACAGTGGGTTGCCCAGGCAGGTGGCAGGACCACTCACCTTTCTTGCAAAGTGAAATTAGACCTGCTTTACAGTCAGCCTGATCTCATCCCGATAACAGCATAAAAATATATTTCCTTGATGACGCATTTGCAAACATCAGAACATCATGTTTCAAATTAATACATCCAACTGATTTGGAACTTACTCTAGTATAGTGCAGTATATTCCAGACTAAAGACCTTGGTATTTCAATGCTTGAAGGAAAAAAAAAAAAAAAAAAAAAAAAAAAAAAAAAAAAAAAAAAAAAAGGCTTGCTAAACTTCCTTTAGCATAAAAGATCTCAGGTGATTAATGGTTACTTTGGAGAGCAGTGGCTGTTTTGAGTTTCAGTTGATGACTAAAAGTATTAATCTGCAAGCACTAGTAGTAACAGTGCTTCTGCCTAATGAGTGCTCTTGAGTTAGCAGACTGAATTATAAAAGCCTCATTCTCCATAAAGCAGTGGCCTCCTTTTTCACCTTGATTCCAAGCAGCTTCAAACTATTATACTTATGCCTCCTGTCATCACGCTTAGAAGTGTCACATGACTGATAAACTAGAGAATTTCAGAAAATATATTAATCCTGTAGGGAAATGTTTAAAATAGTGTTTTGTGTACGTGTGTGAGAGCAAGTAAAGCAAGAGAATTCATTCCTGAAGTCATTCTGAAACTGCCTGCAATACACAGAGAAATGTTTACAGCCTTATGTTTTTCCATTTAAATTAGATACATCAGGGAAAAAATGAATATTAATGCTTTTAGTGCTGCAAAACTAGAGCTCTGCAGAGGAAAGACATTTTCTCTAATGAAATATTTCAGAACTTTAAACTTTGGGCTTAATAAAAATCAGGACAAAATCTCAAATTTTAAAAAAATATTTCCTTTTTTTTTTTTTCCCCCCCCAGAATCCTCATGATATATTAGACAAAAAGTACAGGAGAAATGTTACATTTGTTCTTGACAAAACACTATGTATTGCCCTCATGAGATTTTTTTTTTTTTTTTTTCACTGCTTTTCTTCATACTGAATCTGGTGAACAGAAATGATTTTATGAAGCTTCCTGATGTTTTGAAGTATGTTCCCTCATAAAGAGCGTTCTCCTTAAATTTTGATAAGTTAATCCTTCCATTTTCCTTCTGGTTACAACCAATGGCTAGAAACTTAGAGAAAAAGCCATAGTCACCTCCTGGAGATCTGCCAGGAAACATATCAGGGTGTTCTCCAGTGGAATCAGCAGATCAATACTTGCTGTGTGATTAGATTGCAGAATAGGTAGGTGTATGAATAACGAAGAATTACTGTATTTATGCCCAGATGTTTGCAAGTCCACAGGCCTGTTCAAGACAGGACATTCCTGTTTTCAGGAATTAATTAATTCTGAAAAGAAATCCCTCCCATACCTTTAAACGAATCAAGCATGTCATCCACTCACAGACTTACTTGATCAACTCCTAGAGTTACAGAGCAAACATTGCTGTATATTCTCATCAGAATTAGAAAAGTAAAAATATCTTTAGTGTTCAAAAGAGCAGGAATAATATTCAAAGTAAGAGAGGCTCCAAACCTTTTAATCTTTACTTGTCATTAATCCAGTGGATGGTACAGGACCTATGTTTAAAGTCAGCATGCTGGGATTTTTTGTGTATTGGTACATGGAAAACTTAATATCTTAATCTAAATTAGTGAAATACACTGTTATATGCTAAAGGTCATCTAAGAACAGAAAGAGGATAATTTATCTCAACAAGTTGCATCTTCAAGCTGCTGGTTGTGCTATAAAAATAATTCTAGCTTCACAGACAACCATGAAATGGAGATAAGATTTTTTTAATACACTGCTTTCATAAGCAGCTGACAATAACAATAGCTGAGTAATGGGGGGAAAAGAAGCCCTAAACTTAATACAACTGAAGAGAAATTAAATCGCCACCTACCAGATGACAACTGAAAAGCATAGCAATGCAGGGCTATATTTTATTTCCAAAGAATAGAAAAGAACAGTAACCACAGAGTTTTATCCCTCCCTGTATTTTCCCCCATCAGTACTGATTTTCTTTCAGAAAGAATTTTTTTTAAAAAAAACAGACCAAACAAAACCCAAACTACAACTGCTGTATGCTTCTTATCCACACTTGCACCATAACTTTGCTGAACGCTGCTGTGTTGCGAATCAGAAACATGGACTGTGCAGCAATGAGACTGTTTCTCCATCTATTGATATATGATAAATGTCTTTTTAGGCCTCGCTGGCAAGTGTACACCTCTGGGAATGTCAGAGACCCAAGTTAATAAGAAACCAACACAGAGAAAATGAGCTTGCTCTCTACCCTCAGAAATATAATTCTCTGGAAGTTACATGCTACATTCAAAGGAAATGTCATGTATATTGAGACCAGTCAACAAGTCTGCTCTTCTAAATACTGTACTATTGATTTGTTTAGTCAGAGGGCAGATTAGGATTTAGCACCCAAACTTAAACATTTGGGTTCTGAAGAAATAGCCCCCCAAAAAAGCAGCAGTTCTTGAGGTTGGCTGAGCATGCATAGCTAGAGTGATAAGGAAACCAAAGATCTCATAATTCAGAGGTGGTCCTAGCTACCCAGTACCTCCCTCCATCATCTCATTTAAGAACAAATTTTACACCAGGTTGGGAACATCGCTTATATTCAGGAGCCAAGCTGCTTTGTACATACACAGATAAGGGAGGTTTTCTAGCCAACAAGTCCTCAGCTGATTTAAATGACTTCAGGGGAAAAGACATCCCTGCTGCTTCACCCAGATCTTTTCAGTTTCAGTCTGATACTTCACAGTATTCTTGGGGAAAAGGAAGGGGCCAGAGACATGTGACTGTAACCTGCTTCCATCAGCAAGAGGAAGGGGAAAAATATCCTGAGATTGTCTTAAAGATATTTAAAAACAAAGGTAGCAATGTATATGAAAGTTGAAAGTTAGGAGGTGGGCAAGATATTTAAATTCAGGTATGGAAAGAGAAAATAGAAGTAGAAGAAAGGATCAGAAAGGGTGAAATTCAAGTCAACTAAACTGGGCAGAGTAGAGATCTGAAAACAAACATCAGAATTCCCATCCGACTGGGCCATTGGGCAGTTAAGACAAAGCTTACCTGATCAGAAAGTGTAGTCATACCTGTGCCTCTTCCTGAGGCTTCATCTACAAGCCTACTTGGAGGAGAGTCGGCTCAGGTCTGGTGGCTGATGTCAACATGGGCCCACATCATCTGAGACCTATGCTAAGCAAAGCCACAGACAGCTCAAGAGCATGTGAACTTGGCAGCTTTTCTCATGAGATTAGCAGAAGCTCAGAGTTGCTCTACGGTTTTGTGACAGATATCCAGCTGAGTCTAGGTAAACCTGTTCAGTAGCAGGTGGTATGAATCAGCATTTGGGCTGGCATTATCCCGTGTGGATGTGCCTCTGGTGGTAGCTTGTATTTAGGGGTCTCAGTGCCTTTTGCATTTTCAGAGTGTAGATACAAGTGGATGCAGCTGTGCATATTTGTGATTAGGCAGTATCTAAGCAGACGTTCTCAGCACCATTTAATACCAAGCTGTTGAATTTAGACACTTAGGAAAGTGATGTTCTCAAATTTATAATTGTTGTATTGTTAGAATAGAGTTTCCACCCAAAAGACACGAGATAGGTGGCTGTTTCCTGGTGGATGAGACATTAGGCCCAGTAGTTTATTTTTTCTGTGGAGTTTGATCTCACCATACAGTCAGAATTCATAATGTATTCATGCTGTTTTACAGTACTACAATGTGATAGTGATACTAAAGACATACATCTATTTTGTCTTTGTGAACTATATGTATAATATCATGTATAAAAATATTCTTCCAGTTATATGCACCTATGCTAACACAGTGTGAATTTCTAATTTTAATACTGCTTTCCAAATACAGAGGAGAAAATTAAACAACAAAAGACAACTCCCCCTGAGAAGTCAGGTAGGGACAAGTCATTCTCTCCTGATTTATGGGGCAATGGGGGAGAGGGGGTTTTAAACACGTTTAATGCAGTACATTTGCATTGCAATCATTTTTTTACAGTATTTCAAAATATGTGACTGATAACACTTTCTTTGAGCAAATCAAGCAGAGTAGCAATTGCAGATACCATTCTAAGAACAGTCTTTCACATGATGAAGCCAGGTCAAGATACTTCGGCTCTTGGGCTGCATGATCCAGCCTCTCTGCCAGAGCGGGGCTAATGAAGTGGGGTGTAGATATAAATCAGACCTCTGATTTGAGAAATGATCCCAAATATACTTGTAAGGTGCTGCTGTTTGCTGTAAATTCAGTTGCTTGAAAGATCTGAGGTTGAAAAAAACAGAGACCAGTGAGTCTTAAACTGGCTTTCTCATGGGGAAAATGTTTTTGGAACTAATCTTTAAGTCTTTAGGTCTTTTCTCTGATTTAGAACATGTAGGTTTTGTAAGAATAATGCTGACAAAAAAATTTCAAGCAATATTGACAGTTACAGAAGCCCTGAAGGGTCACCCAAAGAATTAGAACATTCTCATCATCACTGACAGTCAACACAAAGCTGTTTTGAATTATTTTTCTAGATATCAACCTCTTGATTTCTACTGAGGATAGTCATGAGCCAAACATAAAATGAAAGATTGCCAAGTCTTGGACAGTGATGCCAACAATGGATTTTCATTTGATATGATGACGATAGTGATGATGATGAATATTTTAAATAAAATAAAATGCTATTTTGCTTTAAGCTGAATCATGCAGATCACTATCTCATTTCTATTCTTATTCTGTATATGCCTTTTCTTCTCTGCAGTAGCAGAATAGATGTGCAGAATAGTATGGTTCTGCCTCTAAATGTGAACATTCATATAATTTATGGATTTATGTTGCTTTCTGTAAGAACTCTATTGATAATCTGTCATTTTACTATGAAATCATGTTTTGCACCACTGTTTATCCAATAAAAATACTGGTTTGATAGTTTTAATCTGATCATGATCATAAACTGCTGTCTGTGGCCTGTTCAAAACCATATAAATTATATTTCTGTTAATAGAATTAGAGAAATTACTGTAAAATACTTTAATATATTTCTACCCTGAATGTTTAATGAGTTAGCAATTACTGATAGGCAAACAAGTCTGGATAAGGATGAAATGAAATCTTTGAATTTATAGGATTTTCATGCTTAAAATCGCAATTTTGTTTTTAGAATCAGCTCTAACAGTGGTTTAACAGTGGTTGAAAACAAAACTGCCAGAAATATCATGACTTTACTACTTTTTGTAAGATTTGTTAGCGTCATGTACTTGCCAAGTCTTTTTCCTGTTTGATGGAACCAAACTCAAAATGCAGTATTTCAGGTTGGCCAACTTAACATAAGCCACTACAGAAATAGCTTGTAAGTTTTCAGATCAATACCTTTTGAGCTTGAAACAGGCAACTTCAAACAGTGGGTAAGTCATTCTATCTTTCTTTAACAAACATTTTATAATTATATTAATTAGTTTCTGGTGATGACTAGTGCTCTCCTGATTAAAAGCATAGACCAATGTGTTCTCAATGCTGCAAATCAGTTGAATCCCACTCAAAATTTCCAATCATCTGTTGACTGGTCTGGAGCTACTTCTAATTTACAGTGTTACACAGGGAGAAATGGTTCTGGAATACATAAATGTGTTACTGTGCTAAATGACAGGATACTGTGTTATTTCAACAAAAGCTGATAGCTAGTGGGAGTTGCAAAGGTCTAAACATGTTAGATGCTACCTGCATTTTAGAGGCCTGAATGCTGTACATCTTTACATGAGTGGGGGAAGCTTAAAACAAGTGAGAACTAATTGCTATAAAAATATCTGAATGCTAAAAATGAAAAAGAAAAAAGTAGAATCTCTTTTCTTTTTATATCTAAATATTTCAATTTACCTTCTTTTGTCTTCTGTAGTCCAGGCAAAGCCAGCAAGTACGTGGTACCTACCTTGATCAGAAAAATTCCTGTAAAATAGCTGGATATGTGTGGCTTTTTTGATTTTAACATGTGGGACCTCTCACTTAGCAACTTCTAGTTTTTGTTTAAAATTATGGTGTCTTTATCACCATGCCTTCCATTACTTTCATTTAACATACTGTCTCATCATTGCTATTTAAAAGTCCATTTGACATAACCAGTTACTTCAGTACAGGAGTCAACTCATTCTATGCTTCCCATATCACTAGTCTAAAGAAAAAAAACAAACCATAAGTGACAAGCTTTTTAAAAATCACTGTTAACAGTTAGTTGGATTGAATAAATATTCCTGCTGAATTAAAAAGAGAACAAGAAAGGCATCATCACATTTTCTTCCTAATCATACATTATTTTAGTATAACTGTAGCTAGATATTTCTCTGTCAAAAAGAACTGAATAAGGAGTCCACAAATTAACTTACCACGCAGTCTGCTTGTTAAATTTCTATCTTTTTCATACCTTCAACATGCAAGTTAAACTGCAAAAGTAAAAAAAAAAAATCAGTTAAGTTCCCAAACGTTGCCATGCTCAAAACCAGCCCAGATATGGGAAAAATATCACTCTTCACTGCCACAAGTTTTAATTCACATCTCATAAAACCATTTCCCATTTGAAATTCCCTATCATGTCTTCATCTCGGCATTTCCTGCCATATATCTTCACCTGAAATCACAGTTGCTAGGAATTTAATTATTCATCTAAGTAGCAGAAGGGCAGAGACATATTGCCCCTTTTTTTCAGGGGATCCTCACATTTTCAGCATCTTCCACTTTAGAGCCCACATTTGTGTCCTTGTTGCTCAAAAAGTAACTGGTGCACAGTTTTTTAGCTGTGGGAAACCACCTGGAAACAAGGCCTGCATAGCTGTCCATTGATTCCTCAGCTCTAAAATGTACTGTGGCATATATTTGCATGTGTTTGGCATAGCTGCTACCATGCTGTGAGATCCATGGTGTGGGGTTTTTTAAATTCCTTCCTTTTAAGCAGGTGTCACTTTTGTATAGTGTAGTGCTAGACCTTGTTTTTGAAAAAAAAAAAAAAAAAAAAAGGTTCTTCATCCTCTGCATTTCCGGCAACCTAACATACATTCTCATTTTTTCCAGTAATAATTATGAAAAAGAAAGGAGAGAGGGGGAAAAAGGGGAGAAAAATAATATGCATTGCCAACCAAGCAGTGCTAGTTCTCTAATTTTCCACACAGATATAATTTGTTTATATGGAATAGGTTGTGTTCTAGACTGTGAAGTCAGCTCAAGTATGTCTGAATCAACAACATAAAGGCTGACTGAATGGTTGCTGAGTATGCTCTGTACTCTTCTTTCAAATAACAAAAATGGAGAGTAGATAAAAATTACATTTCAGAAACTGAGGGTAACCCCTATCAATGGACTTTTTCCTTAAGATATATGCATAACTTATTAACATTAATAATAGCTATATGTGTGGAGCTAAGTGCAGCACTACTGAATGTGTGCTATTGTACCACTGCTATTTTGTGGCAAATCCCTTAGTGGATAATCTGTTAGTAACTAGTCATCTGTCTTTTTGGCAAAATAACAGCATGAAGCAAGAGAAGATAAATGTTTATTCCTGAAAAAGATACATGCAATCCTTCTTAGCTAAAAAAAAAAAAAAAAAAAAAAAAAGTAACCGAAACGTTATGGCACGTTCATTATGCTGTTTCTTTTATCTAGAGCATGAAGCAGTCAGACATGAAAAAAATGTTCCGCCTACAAAACCAGGTAAGCACTCCTGCATTATATGCACTCATTAATATTTAAACTGTCATTTAAAGAAATTGCAAAATACAACTGCATATGACAAATGTCAAAATCATGTCCCTGAGATCTATTTTGCTCTTATAGAATGGCCTTGACATGTCATACAGTATGCATTTGCAATTCCAGTTGTCATTTTCTGAAGATATATATATCAAAGGTCAAATTTCTGTTTCTGTAATTCCACTATGTCAAAGAAATTATTCCAGCAAAGAATTTGAACCATTTCTGAAAAATGTTTGCTTTAAATGGCTTCATTTTGCTAATTATTTGTGGGTGTCTGCCATTTATTTGAACTTCACAGTCTTCCTGTATGAGTCAACTTCCCAGGACCAGCAATAGTTTAATTTTTGTCCATAGAAGCTATTATGCAATATAATATTCAGATCATGACCTGGCACTATCCATCATCTATGATAAATGTCTCTGCATATCATAGCTCCTATACAGCCTCACTTGCAAGAGATAGAGAAAATTACTTCAAGTATAGGAAGCAGCAGTGTGAAGCAATCGCCATGGGTTTAAAAAATGTCTTCTCCATGCCTCTCTCTGAAAGGAAATAAGAATTAAAATTGTTAGTATTCTTCATCCTTAACTCTAGCACAGCAATTATCATGAGTATATGAAAACATCCCTACTATTATTTTCTATCATTAGATTGTTAGTAATTAATATGAGATTATTAAAAAATATGTTTTGATAAATAGAACAAATGAAGCCATTCTCCACTATAACAGCATTATGCTGCACTTGACTGTTCTGACCATTTTTCTTTCCTCTTTTTACTTCTCAGTCAAACTGAAAAACACTACAAGTACGTGTCATGTCTTGTTTCCTATAGTATATAAACCTTCTTTTCAGATGCATGTGGTGTCAATTTTCATTTTTGCAATTTTGTCATGTTAGATAATGCTATTTTCTTGTTTATACTACAGATACTCTTGTACTTTGTCTGCATATTAACAGCTGAACAGTCTAAATCTAAGTACATTTATAATTTAATATTGTGAAGCTGCAACATTCAAACTCTGTTTGCAATTTTTATTTTTTATAGAAATGTGCTAGCAGTATAATTGATGCTCTGGTGATTTCAGATGAGTATAGACACATGATTTATCTTTATGCAAATATATTGTTTATTAAAAATACCGAAATGACATGCAGCATAACTAAATTAGACAACCTTTTCATTACTTCTTTTACTATTTCAAAATTACTTATTTCATTAATTCATTAAGCACATTCTTGGCCTTGTTTCAATACACCTTTTTTTTTTTCCCCTACTTTAATAAAAACCTAAATTACATTAAAGAAGAGGAAGGAGTATTTCCCTTTTAGATGAGTCTTAAGGAGTATTCAAGGAGAATTTCTTACATAGCAAAGACTTCCAGTCATGGGATAAAGTCCTTGTTAAGGTCAATAAGACTTCTGAATAGATAAAGACTGGGATTTATGCTTACATACTGCAAATCGTGATCAGACAACAATCAGAAGGACAGTATTTACATTGTATGCTCCGAGTTGTGAAAAATTTGAATGGAAAGTATGAACTTTCACATAGAAATTTGTTGTAACCTCTTTAGCACAGGATTTCTGTTTTCTTTTTTGTACTGTGCCTCGCATATCAAGACCAAACCATGTGTTACTCTGATGCAAAGTAGTCTACAAAGAGTATCCAAAACCAGAGCCAAGCCCCATGAGACACAGACCTCTTCCTGCTCCAGGTCAGAAGCTGACAAGGCAAGGCAAACCAATTCATTGAGCTTCCTAAGTCTCCTGAAGTTAAGGTGCCTGAAGTTAAACAAGATGAATACCCCTCTTAACCACCTGTCAGAAGACACAGTGCTATTCTGAACTCCTGCTCCAAAGGGAAAGGGGGAACACAAAGCAGCTGAAATACGCCAACACTGAAGGATCCCCTGCAGTCCTGAATTGCAGTGTTCAGTTTTCAAGTTAGCATTTCAAAATTATTACTTCCTCTGAAGCTATTGGTGGAGGTTTTTTTTCCATTTTTGCCAGTATTTTCAGTAAATTTTCCTCTGTTTGATTCCATTATTCAGATTTGTTCAGTCTTGTATTCACCGGATCTGTTCACTGACAATTTATGTATCCTGCTCTGATTTATCTGAGAGAACGTTTTCTCTACTATACTATTTCTACTATGTCTTTACTATTAGAGGCCCATCAGAGATTTAAGTGACTAATTCCTCATGCTTTCCAAAGTAAGGATCACTGTCTACAATGCTTTTTTATCAGAAGCTATATTACCCTGGCATATCGTGAATATAAGGAACAGCCAAGGTATTTCCCCCTGACCTTTGCAAATGGATGTTTGTACCACATTCTTAAGCTTATATCCTGTTGCTTGAAATCGTTATAAAGGTTAATACTGCCTTTAGAAAAAGAAAAGGAAAAAAAAAAAACCCACACAGTAACAAACATACCTATGATGTGATCATATACAAAAGTAACTCTGTTTACAAGGCCTATTTTGAGCTAACCATGCTTGAATAGATCAAGCTCAAGATTTTAAGTACCAGAGCTATTTATTTTAAATTACTTTTTTCTGCTCAAAGAAGAACACTTAGTTGGATCACTGCCTTCTTTATTTCTAGAGCTCTATATAGCTTTGCTTCATATATTTCTCAGCCAGGTGTACAGTATATTTGTCATAACATGGACATAGCTATCATGTAATTCAGTATGAGATGTAGCCATGGACACAAAATACACACTGATTTTGAAGTTCAGGTCTAGTAGGAATATAAAATAAATCCATACATTTATCCTGGGCTGAATTTATTCACACCCCATGCAGTCTTACTGTAAAAGTAAATGGAGTTTAAATCAGTAGAGAGGTTGTATCATCAAATGAATGACAGGTTATAAACAGAGATACAAGTCTGGATTTGAGAAGTCCCAAATTAACAACAAATACATTTTTATAGTAACTTGCTATGTGAATAACCGTGCAATTATAAAAGCAATTAGTATCCTATCTTATTTCTCACTATTTCTGTTTTAGCATTCAGGAGGGTCTTTGGAAGCAATTGATCCTATATCAAATTTGAACATGTAATGAAACTCAGAATTTACTCCCTGCATACTGAATAAAGACTTTCAAATTGTGAGAAGTTACCTCAGAGGACAAAACTGGTGGCACACTCATGCAAGAAGTAACACAAACCCGCATTTTGTAATCAAGAAGAAGAACATGTAGGATGATATTTTAAGAAAAAACTAAGCATTCCTCAAAGTCTATTCCCATTTATTCTATAATGAAATTCCCATGATAGGAATAAAGTGTTTCCCAAAGCCCTGGGAGTAAGTGAAATTTTGTTTACACACTGAGAGGAGAAATGGTCCTTATGTGATATACACCAGAGGGTCAAACTAACTACTCTTCAGGTCAGCAGTCTTCCAGTACCTCGCTATCTAATGGCATCCATCATAATCCTAAATTAGGACATATGCATGTAACTGGGCAAGTCCGCATACCTCAACCAACCTCTCAGTTAAGCAGTGAGAGCATGAAACGGTTTCCCAGATTTAGTGCCTCAGAAAAATCTTTTTTTTTTTCCCTTCTGAAAATGAGAACAGGTGTTAATTCATGGATCACAATGCAGTAGTAATTCATAAGCTTTCAGCAACTATGAGCATGATCATAAGAAGAAAAATAAATATTAAAGTATTCATGCATGTTAGCATTTAATAGCAGCAAAACTGGCCTTTGCTGAATGCCTGTGATGCCTGAGTATTGAGCACTGACATTTATGAGTCTTCTTATGAATGAAGACCTGAATGAAAGTTTCCTGGGATGTATTAGTGAAAAACATGCTTCTTTGCTCCATCTTCCTGTTGAAAAACATTGACTGAAACATTTTCACCTTGGTGTGAGCTGTAGAACCTTATGTTCATCTGAAGTCCAAATTCAGCATGAAGAAACTACAGAGTTAATTCAATCAAAGGAGACCCTGAAATGTTTTGTGAGCATATTCCTTTTCTCTCTAGCTCTAGGTTCAAGGAACAAAGGATTTGCTTGGCTAGTGAGGTTATTCTGTTTCTTTTAAATTGTGTTTAAAAAAAAAAAAAACAAACAGGACTAATGAAGTAGTGATGGGTAAAAAATTATTGGATTCTAAACCAGTTTAATTAATTCCTTTGATTTAAAAAGAGTAATGATGGTTTACACCAGGAATTTTTATCCCATTGAACTGATCAATTTTCATTAATTATTATGGATATTGTAATAGCACAGGACTACATGCTTCTTTTGTGCTAGGTGCTGTGCAAAAATGTAGCCAAAATTTTTCCAGAACTCAAGAGTTTTTACTCTTAAAAGGCAAGGCAAACGGATAATGCAGGAGAAACAGTTATACAGGGGTGAGTGCCAGCTATTCAAGGTTTTTGATTGGGATGTGTGGATGATAAGAAAAGAGAGGTAACAAATTGAATACATCTTTTGGAAAATAGTATAGTCAGCTATAACCTTGAATGCACATTTAAAAATAACCCTAAATATTTGCTTGTGTACATGTTCATTGCTAAGTCACATTCCTTTTCAAATTAATATCCTGCAGAAAAGTTGCAGATGAAAGATAAGATATATTTAAATGGTTACTTGCCTTGAAAAAAAACATGGGACTGAACCTCATATTCTTTTCCTCTTCATTTCTGGTTATCTTCCTGAAGAGCCAACACGTGAAATCCCAACAGCAGGTAAATATTACATTTCTCTGGTATGTCTTACGGGAAGAGTTAATGAACATACCAGTGTTGAGTAATACAAATTTTCATCAACAATGTACAATGCTAATGTAAACAAGCATTGTTAAACTGACAGCATTGCAGCTATGCAGTTCTCTGCCGAAGACCGTTCTGATCCATGGATTATGATATTTTCACTGTTCATCTTCTGCAGCCTGTTTTGGTGAGCTAGACACGGGTGATCAGCACTGAGGAAGCTAGTCTTAATCAGATAACACACATATCAGAAGACATTCAACAAAGAGTTATTACAACTGGTTGGGTGACATGAAGTGAAAATGAACAATTCAAAGGCAACCTGCCAGTTTTCTGCTGTAGTCAACAAGGAATACTAAAATGGGCTCAAACGCCTGAAGCAATACACCTTACTTAATTTCAGTCTGCCTTGTTGAATGCAGTCACAGACCAAACGTCTGTGTTTGCAGGCTGGTGAAAAGGATGCTGAAAAGAAAAAAACACATGCTCTAAGTGAATGTACAATTAGGGAAAAATAAACTAAATAAAATAAATCAGAACCTACTTCTGCAAGACTTCAGAATGGTCGTATTCGGTGGTTTTAAAGGTCCATCTAGCTCCATATCCTGTTCTTTTTTTTACTGTTTATCTGTTTCAGATGATTGAGATTGCTCACAGAAAGAGGGTAAGAAGGCGGCAATAGGCAGAGTGATCCTTCCCTGATGCATTTTGGCCACCAATAATTAGAGACTTCTGATAGTAGTTAGGGAATTATAGAATTCTAGTGCTTCAAGCCTTTATCAGGAGTTTCCAAACTACTCTGCAGCCAGCAATATTCAAATAATTTCCAGCAACTGTTCAGAAAGCCCGGAACTGCTACTGCCACTAAGGGTAGCATCCACTGTAGTAATATTAGATACACTGCATACATGCCATGAGACACATTTACCACAGTTATTATTCCAGGGAAGTTACTAGGGAGATCAGCTTTGTGCAATGTACTTATTGAAAGAGCCCCATATTTCTGATACCTGTCACTTAATGCTGTTTCCTTGTAAATCTTTCTAGCCATGAAAAAGACAAAGACGGCTAAGGGAAAACAAGGTAGGAATTTACTCTGTGTATGTATATGTAGATGATCACAATTAAAATATTATGAAATTACAATTTTACATGAATTGTTATTTGAAACAACCCCTAAATGATCTGTGTTAATTTTCAAAGACTTTTACTTGAAAACTCTAGGTAATAATTAGCAACCCTGAACTCTGCTACTTTTTCCTTGCTAGAAAAACCAGTTGAGAAGAAACATCTGAAGGACGAAAAAAACAAAGGTAATAAAGGGATTAAAATCTCTGCAAACAACAATGAAAATGAAAATATTATGTTTTTTTCATGGGATTAGAAAGAGGAGCTTTTTTAGTCTTTCTAAATATGTGCAAGTATAAGCCAAAACTGTGAAATTGTGCATGAATCCCCAGTAATTGAATGTCTGATGGCTTCTTTGCATGCAAGTATCAAGGATTACATCAGCGCACCCAGTCTGGCTGTGGCAGTGCCCTGCCTCTGTCCCTCCCTGCCCAGTACAGCTTTAACCTGTCTGCAGGGGCCTCCAGTGCTGTATCCACAGACTAGTAGGATTAGTAGTGCCCAATTAGTCTGCTGTTACGCTCCCTAGTGAGGTAGTGCAAACTTATCTCCATAGCTTGTGTGATGCTTTAGATCATCAGCTGCATGCTGTAGAATAACTACATGGGTAACAAGAATTGGTTTTGACACGTAGGATAGACTTTGTGGTCAACTATATTTGCACTAACCTGTTGTACATAACACTGCCTGATCCTTTCCTTATGCAGACAGAGAAGTGGTTTCTCCTATACTTCTGAAGATAATTAATAGTAATAAATTGCATTAATTTGTTAAGTTGGTGGTCTAAGACATAAATATCTCCTCTTCATTCGTTAAAGACAATGACTCACATATAAGCATTCTGTACTGAAGTCCTGGAACCTCAAAGGATAGCGGTTAGTTAGTTGTACTGGTTCAAGTCACTGAACTAGCACCTAGAAGCAGTTTGATTCTATGGTTTTACTAGACATAAAATTTCTATGTTGAAATAATTTCTGAGGAAAGTCACACCTAAAAATAAAACTGGTTTATAGAGATGCCTATCTGTGAGTTGATTCCAAGAAATTAGTATATTTCTCACTGAAATTTATTTAAACATTTTTGCCTGAAACTGATGATTAATTTATCATCTGTGTTTTGTTCTTTAGGAGTCCCACCACGAAAAGAAGCTCCACAACATCACAACCTGACATCAGGTACATGATTTTCCTTTACTGTAAAAGAAACTTGCTTTTCCTTTCCAGAATTTCACTTTTTCTGTTTCAGGTCTTGACTGTGTTTTTTGATTAGTTTTTTTAAAGGAGATTACACTTGCAATCTTTTCACATCTCTCATTCAAGTCTAAGGGACAAGATGTGAGGCAAGCCAAGTAAATCAAATCCATAAACATCATTCCCATGGAGAATAATTTGCTCAAATGATATTCCTTTGCCACCTTCCTAAATTTATAACCATATATTCAGATAATTCCATTATAAACCAAGTAGCCTGTAATTCATTTGGTAGTCCATTATTTAAAAGTCACTGAAAATCTGTTTCATGACAAAACCACATCAGAAGAAACTTGTTCAGTTTCTTTTCTCACACATTAATAACTATTGCCTCCTATCACAGTGTGCCCTCTGCCCCAACCCCCTGCAAAAAAAAAGGTGAATAAATGTCAGGCATCTTAGAAAGAAATCTCACTGCATTGTGTTATTGGTTATCTCCATGTTTTTCCTAGTTTACAATAAATATAAAAATATGTTCCACATACTTCACTAGTATAAATTAATATCTGTGACGTCAGTGGACTGGCACTGATTCATGACAGATAAGGATCAAAGTCTTCAGTCTCACCTGTGAGGTGTAACTGGTTTACACAGAAAAGAGGAACTAAATATTAGTATGAATTCTCCAGTGCAACTTTGTTGTCTTAAACAACTGGGGAAAGAAGTTCACCTCTAATTATCCAGACTATTTCATTGTATATGATGTTTTAATCTCTTTTACTGTAAGTAGAATGCTTTAGAGTCCTGTGTACATGATATAAAGTGTGTGACGTATGTGTAGTTATATGTATCTATGTATTTAGAAATATCTATTTATCCATATGTATAAACTTAATGTATTCAAAGAAGAATAATAATAAAGGTAGCTAATATAAAACAATTACTGAATGATCTGACATCAAGGAAGAGAAAATGGAAATTAAATGCTAAGATCAAGCATACAAATGTTAGCATGTGTATTTGCATGAAAATATTTGCACACATGGCTCACAAGACTGTTGTATAAGGATAACTACATAAAATAATAGCTTATTTTCCCATCTTTTTTTTTTTTTTATTCAGGAATATGGACTTAAAAATTCAGATATAGAGTTTAATTCTTCTTAATGATTCTGTTGTTATCTGATAGATAAAGAGGTAGAATCTATGCTAGCAAAAATTTACTATTTTATTAATATAGAATTCATATAGATCAAGTAGTACTAATCATAATAAATAACCAGTAAGTTAAACTAAATATTTTGTCAGGAGATAAAAGAATTATTTTATGATGCAAAAATCCAAATTCAGTGTAAAACAGGAATGTACTAAAATTTGTCTACCAGTTGTCTTTCTTCTGCACCCCACACTCCTGCAAAGTTTACAGCATTCAAAAACTGTGTTACTATGGGTTTCATTTACAGTAATTGTTATGACTGGTTAATTTAATTGTACATTATCAATGTGCAGTTATTCTTGACTGATATTTCCCAGATCATAAGCAGCTCTGTGCAAACCATTGATCATAACCTGCTTTGCAAATAGAACTTACTATGTGAGTATTTTCAAACTATTCTTTGTCCACTGAAAAGGATAAGTTAATTTTCAGACAATGGATGGAAGAGATGAAAGCTTTTCAGAACATCAAAGTGATTTCTCTTTATGAATGTTGTTCTTTGTTATTTGCTCAAATTGAGACTTTAAAAGTTGAGACCAAATCCTAGGTCTTGAGTTAGAACTTGATAGCTTCTGTCTGTTCTGTTTGCAGATTAAGCCAGTGCATTTTCCCCAGTGCACTGAATAATAACACTTCTTGCTGATAAATAGAAGTAAAAAAGGATTTGCACATTCTGAGCTAATCTAAAATTGAAAATAGTAAATCTTTTTTCAGCTTTCAAAAGCTGAATGGAGTAGATTCACTTGTTCTTAGATTTTGATCAGAGTCCTTCAACCTTTCCCTGATATTAAAAAGCAATCAGATAAAGAAAACTAAGCAATTAAATAAGATGTATATATCTTCCATTTTAGAATGCTCCACATTTAAACAGAATTTTAAGCAGTACTGTATCTTTCATAAACAATGGTGATATGTGCAGTAGAAACTACACTTCACTCTCTTGTAGAGCTGTAAGCAATTACTTGGAATTATTTCCCCTTCTTTCTCCTGTCCTAAATGTCAAAATTGACACCTATACCCAGACTGAAACTTACCCAAGTGAAAAAAAAAAAAAAATCTTAGAAATTCTTTTTTTTCTTCTCTTATAATAAATGTATTTGCAAGCACACAGGAGCAGATTTTCTAACTCTTGGAGTGAAATTTGTAGCATTATAAATTCAACTCTGTGGTGAGGACTATCTACCACACCCTTTATATGAACAGCTTATATAAGTCCTAGTTTGTTTCAAGGCTTATACCAAGGTATGAAAATCTAAATTAATCAGAAGTTGATTAGGCTTATTGTAATTACCTTGGAACTCATGGCTGAAAACTCAGGAAACAATGTGTGTTGCATTTGTCATACAGTTAGTTGAACAGGTTCATGTTTTTATTGCACTGTTATCTAAGCGCACAGATGTGCGAATGTGGTAGAAACAAAGAGAAGCTGTGATGGAAGAGTATGAAAAGTGAGAAATAGTGGGATTAATACTAATTTAATTCATCCATCTACCTACATACATTATTAGAGGGTTAAATCTTTCTTGGACATGGGAACTTCTCTACTTACTGTCTAGACAAAGTTGTACCTCTAGGAAAAGTAAAATTATCATTAAGCAGAGTTGGAACACAGTTTATATGAACATATTATGCCAGCACTTTTATGAAAAAAAGTATTTCTCAGCGAGATTTTTCCACTGCTGCTGCAGTGAGAGAGAGCGATACAGGTTCTCAGATGTTTTCTAGCATAAAGAGGAATTATTTAATCATGTTATCAGCAGAAGATATGCAATGGCACATAAAACCACATAAAAACCTCAGCAACTCTTGTAGACAAATTCATTACATGTCTGTATTAGCACATAGTGATTGGTTTATTACTGTAAGGTTGTTTTATTGCTTTGCACTTGCTGTCTTCTTGTAATATATTTTCCAAAGCAAAGACTATTTCTAAGTCTACAAAAGCAGAACATTCTATTTAATGTGAGATTTGAAATGAGAGCCATTTGAGACACCATCAAGGATGTTTCCTCAATGCTAAGGGAAAATAAATTTGTCAGCAGTACAATGTATAAGATTTTTTTTTCCTATGGATCATTATTTTGGAAGAGAATGAGACCACTCTATTTTTTTCCTTTGTTCTGAAGCATTTGAAGACTTTGAAAGAAAATACGATGTTTTTCATTATTTTGAAGCTGCAGGTTTTGTCTGTTTCCTTAAGCACAAAGATATTGGCACTCTTATATAAAACAGAAACATTGAACAATTTTGAAAATGATGCATTATATTCAAAAGAGAAGGCAAGAATTTCATCAGTGCTGGACAAGTAGCTCTCATCTATAAGTAGGTGATGAGCTACAGATACTATATTTTCTACTGTCCTTGCCACCCAGTCTGTGTATCTCAGATACATGATGGTTCTGGTATTCTGTCAGCAGCTTCTTCCAGCACTTCACCTGCATAAACTCCTAATCCTGAAGCTGACCGTTTGAATGTGACTAGATCAAAGAAGCTGAACAAAAACGTTGAGGAGAAAATATGTGATGTCCTTTCTTGAAATAGAAATATAGATCAAGGAAGGGGCCATTAACTGTAACAGCTGTGTCTCTGAAAGTAATAATGAAAACAGTAATAGCATTCTTGAAATAATTTATATTAGAGATTCTTCATTTTTTCCTCACCAGAATTCAGCAATAAATCACTAACATTAATGTTATTCTCTCGACATAAGTGTGCCATTGGCTGGAAATTAATAGAAGGAACTGGCACTCTGACAAGTTTCAAAATTTTTTTATCAGTTCTGGGCTCATTCACTTACAAGACCTGTGTCTATGCAGGATATTCTCATTAAGATTTTCCAGGGTGCTCATCACTCTGCAGTATAAGTGTTCAGTGTGAGAGCAGGATGAGCTGTGCACTAAGGCTGATTGCAAGAAATCCTGTGTAGAACAGGCTCCGTTCTGTGGATACACATGGATGGCTCAATATTTCATGTTTGTTAGAATTGTGAGGATGAAGGTTGAGTGGTCATTTATTAAGAACTAAGATGACATTGATTTAATTTAGTTTAACCTATTTTGAAATTGAATTGATGAAAATTTCACTGAGGCTGCTTTGATTCTGAATTAGTGTCCACAAAACACTTTTATATGGCCTAATTAATCCATTTTGAAAGTTAACTTGAATTAATCTTCCTGATTTTTCCTACACAGGAAAGCCATATAAGGGGGAAATGTCAGCCACATTGTGGTAGCTACATAAAATGAAATATTTATGGTCTGGTCTGAATCTGATTAAATGTCACTGGAAAACTTCTTACAGATTGCAATAAGTTTTGAAAATCAAAATTTATAAATACACACCACAAATGAGAACAATACATAAGGTTTTATGTTAATTATAAGCTTATAGATAGCCTCTCAACATAATGACATTGTAATCTAAATTATGAATTACAGACATTCTACTTAAATTCTGAAAGTGTAAGTTTTATCTTTTATAACAAAGAACTTGGGGTTCTGGCTGTGTATTCTACAGAAGGAGAACAATCCCTAGGTCTAAACTAACCTCCTCTATTACCTTTGGCTATATTTGGTAATAAGAGATAAATCCTCAAGAGTAACAGAGAGAGTCCTTGCCAAACAACAGTGAAAACCACTGAAAAATACAAGGTCAGACCCAAAACATTATTTTAGATTTTAATGTCCCCAACAGTCTGTCAAAGAGATTCCATAAAGCTTAAGGTTTCTACATCCATAAGGCATCTTCTCATACAAGCACATAGTTTTTTGGCCCCTACATCCCTGTTTTTGAAGCAGGGAAAAATGCTGGCCTAGTGCCCAGTTTCTACAAATACTTCATTAGGATCCAGACACGTGATTAACAATTCCTGTCTGCCAGACATGCTTTGAGTACAACTAACGCATCAGCAAAATCAGACCCTTGACAAAGTGCAGCTGTAAGTACTTTGCTTTGAAAAGGGTGGTGACGGTGGTTATTTTCTCTATACCTGTCGTAGTGATCGTGTACTCTCCAAGGGATTTAGCTGACACTCTTTCAGAGCCCTCTTCACCTAGAGAGCCTCAACTTTATACCTTCTACTTCCCAGGATGGCACTAGTTATAGAATAATATAGCTGCCTGTTCCTCTTAATTTGCACAATTCCAGATCCATTAATACAAAAGTCATTTGTACTGGAGGTTAACAGACATGATTTATATTTTTGATATAAAAGTCTGTTTCTGCTTTGGAAACCTCTTTATGTATAATACTCAAAACTGGTAACCAGCTAAAATTTAGAACTAGTTCTGGACTAATTCTTACACTATCAGGCATATCTAGTAATGTGTGTAGCTAGCTCTTGCGGCTCATGCACATGTATAGCATGAAGTTTAATATCTGAAGAGTTTTGCAGGCCATAATGAAGGGATATTTCCTGTTGTTATTGGAGAGCTGGTTTGTGAACCTGACTTCAAATGTAGGTGCTCTCATTCAACCTAAATCTTGTTCAAGGTGTCTGAAGTACAGTCTAAATCTTGGTCCACAAACATTATTAGACCTTTCCCATACATGTGATAATGTACCCTCTGAGCTTGGAATGGATGTTTACATCAAAATGGAGCAAGTAAAATTCTACCAGGGAATACAGTAAGGGAAAACTCAGTCCACAGAGAAATCCCAGAAATAAAGAAGGATCTTTTGCAAAAAGATGAGTTGGAGGATGAGCAAAAATTGACAGTGAACAAAGTAATAAAAAGTTGGGGTTTTTTACAATTAATTCATTAACTGATTACTTCTCATGTTAAGCCTAAAAATTCTTTACCTAGCAAATTATTAGACAAACACCTATATTTTCTATAAATGTAGGGATGAATTCGCCTAACTAAACAACATATGAGGGTTGCAGCCTATGGAAAAAAAAACACTATGAAAAAATATATTATTTAGTGTGCTGGTTTAGATCCAGTAGCGAGAATCTGATTTGCCTAACTTCGCAAAATTAATCCAATTAGTAATGCTATTTATGCCTGTTGGACAATGATTTCATTCCCTTACTCTTAATTGGGTCAAAACATCTTGCTAAAATTAAACTAAGTGGCTCCAAGCAATTATATACTAAAATTGTGCCAAGTCAAATTAAAAAATATATATATATATATCTTAGTATGTCTCTGATTTCACCACAAATGAAACAGCAATATTTACTATCTTAATGCTTCTCATTGTTAAGTTGGTTTTGCCCTTTATTTTTACTATCTTCTTAAATCACACTGCAAGTAAAGAGAAGTACGTATTATGTATTTCCATGACATATCTTGTAGGAGCAAAGTTCTATACAAAATGTAATTCTTCAACAGTTTTCTGAGTCAGAGATTATTTATCTTTGTTTCAGATAAATGGCCATTTCTTCAAATCCCTCTTGAACTTTAGGAAAATAATTCCTCTAGTGTTCTTTCACTTCTAATGGGAACATTTTTCAGAGGACAGAGCAACTGTCTTACTTTTTTATCAACAAAGATTTTGTTTTTAAACATCAGCTGAAAAACAGGCATCCTGATGTTGCAGTGAGTTCATGTTTCCAGGTTATCATCAGTATGTGATGATAATCCAGTGGACAAATCGTAATTATGTGATGCAGTTCTCAGTGAGACCAGAACTGACAGCAGATGCTGTGAAATACTTTAAAGAAGTCAGCTTATTGAGCTTCTACAGTTTCTTTCTGGTTTTTCTTGTTCCTAGAACTATGCAAATTCAAGGTGAGGAAGATATTCTAATTATAGCTTCATCTTTCATTGTAAGTAGCACACAGGCACAGACACAATCCTCCTTATGACAAGCACTTGAATAGGAGCATATTTGCACAAGTTCCATGGTCAATGAGAGACAAACTTCTCCAATGGGTTGCTCATCCCTTCAAAATCTGAATTGTCTCCTTATTATGTCATGTGGCTAGAAGCTAAATCCAGTGTCTGATGTTAAGCAGGATGAATTTGGGTTTATCAGTAGTATAGTTCAAGCACTTTTTATTGTCATTAAAAAGTGCTGCTGCTCCCAGCAAAAAAGTTCTCACTAGGAAAGATCAGTGTGTATGCATAATGCTACACACACCCAAAAAGACCCCTTTATTTAATAAAGATTTCAGTTAGAATGATAACCAAAGTGAAGAAAGCACTTGCATCATTCAAACACCAGGTTCACTTTCATTAGTTGCTTAACTGCCTTATCACTCACTGTTCTCCTCCTCTTCTCTCCTCTCTCTTCTCCTCCCCTCTCCTTGCCTCCTCTCTCCATCCCATGCCTTCACAGCTGAATAAATAACTGGTATTTACTTGCAGTTATTTGGTATCCATTCTTGTTAACATAGTAAGATCCCTGGTTGTTTTTACCTTATTCTTCAGTTTTATCTTTTTTCTGTGTGCATAAATGTGTTCGTATGTCAAGACTGAGCCAATCTTTTAGTGGCTGACAGTTCATTAGAAACTGATTTTAATGCAGGATGTTGTAATTACATTAGTTGAACATGCTGGCCACGAATGAGTCACCAGAGGCCATGTCACATCAGCATGTCTAAGGTACATGATCAGCCCATAGTGCATCAAGACACTGTTATTGTTTATTGAGCAGTAGCAACAAAACCCAATTCCATATTACTGCCCACCAAATACCACTAGTATCAGGTAATTAACACTGCAGACCGTGAAAAAATCCAACAGATTTTAATAGACTTTGAATCAGGTCTGCATTAATTTTTGGTCCCTCTTAATTTCTTGAATGATTCATTCATTTCTATGTTTCACTAATAAAACACATAATGCCACTACCAGACTCCTTGGAAAGCTCAATGCAAGCAAAATTGTAAAGACCATGTACTCTGATCATTGTTATGTTTTGTTGGAAGTGTCTGTATTACCACATATGTCACACTGTTACATCTTGCATGGTCTTACTGTCTAAAAAAAAATAAAATTGGGGGGAATGTCACTTTGGAGATATTCACACGTTTATGTGAGAGTTAAATGGTTTGTGTGCCGTGACCCTGATATGGAATATAACACTTTTCTCTAAACAGACAGCTTATTTATCCACCAAACCTTCTTACTAGACAATGCAAGAGCCAGTTAGCAAAACATATATTTTTTTCTTTCCTTAAATGGTTTTTAGATGTCATATATCACATTCAAACTATAAGATAGAAATAATAAATTTCACCTTTTACTACAGAAATAAGTTCTGTTAGAATAAAGATCTCATTCATCAAGTTTTGTTATTATGTTTCAAAAAGAGCACTGACTTGGAAAAAATAACAAGTCATAAATAGTTTTAACCAGCTTTGGTTTTTTGATCTTATATATATATATTTTACTGTGGATATATTTTTCCCCTCTAATGACATAAAATATGACCAGAATGACCTTCTAGCACTATTGATTTGATACACTTACAATGTTTTATACCAAGAGAGTGTTATTAGAGACATGTACTGATAATATTTTTGTCCCACTGATTGAAATGCCAATAAAGGCTGGTTTCTTTTCTGTATTTAGCAAATTTCCTGAATAACTTGGGACTGCAGACACCGATAAGAAGTAAAACAATCTTCTAGGGTGTTTCTTGTTCACTGTTGAGCACTGGTTTTGAGAGATGAATTTATGCTTTTAAAGTATAACTCTTTTACCTTTTCCAGACCTTGCAGTCCTACAATGCTTGAAAAGAGCCATTAGTGAAAACATGCAACCTGAGTTCTCATGGCTACAACAACAATGTTGTTGCTAGTATTTAACTCTGCTACTTAAACATCTTTAGTACTTTTTACCAAATAACTTATTATCTGACAGACCCCCTGCAAAAATGGATATGAAAACTTGGATGGTCTCTGCAAAGATGAGCAAATAATTGCATTATATCACAGACATTTTAAAAGTAGCTTTGAGAGACACTTTCCAACCATTCTTCTTTTTCTTATTCAAGGCAAAATAAGATGCAAAATGAGTATCCTCATGAGACATTTTCTTTTTTTTTCCTCTGTCTACACATTGTCTATACAATGCTAGAAAAATGTCATTTTAAGGGGATGTTTTTAGATATATAGAATTGATTTAAAGTGGTAGTGATAGTTCTTGCTTATGTGTAATGGACATATAAAAGCTTTCTTCTCTTCTTTTTCCCTTCCTCCCTCCCATTAAGTATTGTACTTCCTGAGAATGGCAGTAGTGTGGCTGTACAGCACGCTCAATAATAAGAAAGGAGTTGAAAAGAATTTATCAAAAAAAGATAAACCTAATTTTTGAAGCAAACTGTTGTTTTGAATAGCCAGTATCTAAACATGGGCCGTGTTCTGAATTTAAGAAAATAGTATTTGGTCTCCCGCATAGGCCCTCAGAGTTCAGCTTTGCTATTCAGAGAAATGGGATTTAATTAAATGTCAGTTAGACAGTGCCGTTAAGCACAAAGACTTACACACTTATTTTAGAGAGTGTGAAGGCAAAAATTTGTGATATTTAGCAAGGATTTCACACCACTTCACTTCCCCATCTGCCCCTGTGCTTTCTCTGCCCAGGTTGTCATACTGGAATTTCACTGAACTGTTAAGGGAAAGAGCCCAGATTATTTGATAGGGAAAGAAGCAGAGCAAAGGGGAAAATACCTGCTTGTCTCTCTTGCCCTTTAGTAAGCAATAAACAAATTTCAACTCCCCAGTTCTCAGAACAAGTTTTCTTTGTTCTTGTGTGCTTCAGTTTTGATTGCTGAACCAAACCACAGTATGGGCACTCCTGAGAAGCAATCAGAAAGAAATGAGCGCAATGGTTGATACTTTCCTCTTACTTAAAATTGTGTACTAATTAGTTGTTTCTAATGCTATGGTTGCCTGAATTTTTCTGCTTTGTTGAACTGTTTAATTCTGTTAGTGAAGAAACTAGAAAACAGTAGTAATAAAAATTGTTTCCTCACATATTCTCTGTAATTTTTCCCAATAATAATCAAACTGTTATTGCTAACAGCTATTGCTTTTTAATGAATATTTTATTTAGTGACCTGCCTTAGAAACAGCTGAGCCTTATAGAAATGGGACTTTAACCGTTGTAACACATAAACAGGAACAGCTTTATATTCTTTAGGATTAGTAAATTTTATTCCTTTCTGAATTTTCTACCCCCTTTCCTTATAAGATCAATTTTTTAAAAGACTATAATAAAAAAATACATTTATTTGTTTGTTTGTATCACAAAACTCTCATTGCTTGAGTAGGCACTTGAATGCTAGTTCGGCACTTTGAATGGTAAAAGGCTACACCTCAGTAGTCATCTTTAAAATTATACTAGATTATATTAGCTCAGAAGAAGCTTTCTTGAAAATTATCACCAGGTCCCTGAACATCCTTAGAGTTTAAATATGTTCCCATATTTAACTTCATACAGCTAAAGAAGGAAATGAAAACTGTTTTTTCTCTTTAGTCCCCGAATCACCAATTCCCAAACCAGACATGCTGTTTGAGTGGAGTTCGAGCCTATCATCCTTTGGAAAATGTGGATCAATGCATAGGAAGCCAAACTCTTTTAGAGAGTCCTAGCACCCTGACTTTTAAGATCCACCATGTATTTAACTACGAAGTTCCCTCATATTCATGAATTTTCTTAAAGAACTACTACAGCTAAATCAATTCCAAAATAGACTGCTTAGAGTATAAGGATCTATAAAGGCATAAATATGCAGCATAAAAATGAACAAGTCAGTGCTTACCTAGCACTGAGCTTTAATAGTGTCTCTTCCACTACAGGGTTCCTTTAATTAGCTGATAAATGTTTAATAGTCTGTGTCCTGGTGACTGGGCTTCTCATGAAAATCTTTCCCCATCCAGATTTGTCACAGAAGGGGATCCCTGGTTGAGGACCCCTTTATTCCCTTTCTATGGAAGGTTCTTCTGGTGATCTATTCAGATTTTAAACTCCTCTCTTTCCCAGTAATTTCTTAAATCCTTCTCTCAGCAGCGAAATATTTGGGATCTTACTGTCATTTCATCAGTGTCTGCTTTCTCATGCTTTGGAAATGTAAATGACTGAGTGTGAATCTTTCTGCCCAGACAGTAAATAGACTGTTAACCAATGTAAGCCACCATAAGGCAAAAAACTGCAACCACCTGTTAAGCAACATTCAAACCCAAGTGTAAATCTTTCTCATACATTGATGTTAATATTCTATACAGATTCACGTAAATTGATTATTTATGCCATACACAGTTGGATTTAACTCTTCACTGCCTTTGCCAAGGGTGAGACACAGAGAAATCTGGGATGGTAAAGGACTTGTGGATGTCACCATAACAGTATCTGTAGGGGATATAATAGATGTACACGCTTTGAAAGTTAGGTCTGATTCTGGGATGGATTTGGACTTCTGTGAGTGTGTCTGCTGGTTCTCAGTCAAATCACCTCTGCTGGTATCTTTGCCTTATACGTGAAAATGGAAAAGTATCTAAAATCACTGTTTATTCCAACAATCTGATGGCTTTGGGATAGTATTTGTTCTCTTGTTTCTCATACCTTATTGGGACTTGAGTCAGCTCGTTGTCTTTTACCTGTCATCTTTTCCATTCAATAAGCTTAAAGAGAACAATTAACAATTGATAGTATGTAATCTGCCTTCTAGAGCCTCAAAGAAAAATTAATAATCATTGAACAATAATGGCAACTGGGAGAGTTGCCTGAAGACTGGCAGAAAGCATGTGTTGCTCCTGTCTTCAAAAAGGTCAAGAAGGACCCAGGGAACTACAGGCTGTTCAGCCTCACCTCAATCCCTGGGAAGGTGATGGAGCAGCTAATCCTGGAAACCCTTGACAGACACATGAAGGACAAGAAATTGATCAGGAATAGTCAGCATGGGTTCACAAAGGGAAAGTCATGCTTGAGCAACCTGATAACCCTCTATCATGAAATGACTGGCTTGGTAGACCAGGGGAGAGCAGTGGATATTGTTTACCTTGTCATTGGCACTGTCTCCCACAGGATACTCACAGAGAAGCTGATGAAGTACGGACTAAATGAGCAAACCATGAGGTGTATTGAAAATGGCTAAACTGGCAGGGCCAGAGGGTGATGCGGTTGGAAGTGTAGTTGTAGGCCAATAAGTAGCAGGGTAACCCAGGGATCAGTCCTGGTTCCTTTTATAATCTTCATTAGTGATCTGGATGATGCGGCAGTGTGTACCCCCAGCAAGTTTACAGATGACACAGTATTGGGGGGAATAGCTAATGCAGAGAGGGCCATGCTGCCATCCAGAGGGACCTTGATAGACTGTTTTTCTCCTTTCTGCTGGAGAATTGAAAGCATCAGGAGAGTGGTGTTGCAATATTACTTACATTTCTTGAAATCAACTCTCTGTGTGAGGTGCGTGTGACTTAAGAGATCAAGAGCACACATAAGCTCCATGTAATATTTATGTAATTGATTTGCTATCTATGGAATGTACTTAGCATTTTCTCTTGACCAGCCATAAGCAGCTTCACACAAACCTTGAATTCAGGGCGGTTTGCTTGTTTTTCTGATTTCTGGAACTCATCTTGGTTGTTCTTGCACCAGACTGATTTCCATCCAGGCAAAAATCATTTTAAAAGAACAAAGATCATTTAAAATATGTCAGATGTCTTTAAAAAAACATTTCTACACTTTTCCAGTATTGACTCTTTTTTGTTTCCTCAGTAGTACTCATAGGGGAAATTTAAGTAATTATAAGTTTCCCTCAGAAGGGAAATTTAAGTAATTACATGAATGCTCATAAACTGCACCCTAAACAAAAGCATAAGGCCAGATAAGAGGAGTTTTTTTGTATCAGCTAAGCTGACAAGACATCTATTGTTCAACTACGTCTTTTACTCCTACTGTTCATCTTTTTTTTTTGGTAACATTTGCCCTGAAGATGAGATGATACATTCAAGTGAGAAACCTCTTCAGTGTAAAAGATACATTTTGTATTCACATTGAATGTGGGAATTACAAAGGCAGAATGGGGTACATTTGTAGTCCTATTTGCATGCCAAAATTCAAATTGTTCTCCTGACTATGGCTTGTATCGTAATACTTGTTGCAGACTTTGAGACACAGTTCCAAAGACGTTGGTATTTTTTGAATTAAGTTCTTATCTGCATGTTTTTCAGCTGAACTTTGCTCGATAAAGTAGCCGAAGGGCAATGTGAAAGGAAAATAGTGAAAAAGCACATAGGAAAAAGCATAAATCTGAAACCATGTCCTCCTGCATAGATTTTCTGTATGGGCGGCTGACTTTGTTTTGATTAGAACATGCTAAAGACAGACTATCTCATTTACAAAAGTGTGAATCTCATCAGCCATAAAGAAGAAAGACAATATATGAGATATTTACCAGAAAATATAATTTGAAAAAAAGAACAATCCAACAGACATTTGCAATATGTCTGCTTCAAACTCTGGTTGCTTGCTTAGATTAAATATAAAAGATCTGTCCCATCAAGGCATACTGATGAGATTTTTTCTTTTATAAATGAGTGGTTTTGCATTCGGAGAATTAATACGAAGCAATCTACAAAGACCGTATGGGGGGGAAAAAAGGCCTTTTTTAATAGTTTGACTACCATCTAAAACCTGAAAGTCTTATCTAAGGAGGTAGCAGGCAAACTTAATAAAAGTAATTACAACCATCCTTAACTCTCCTGAGTTTCTATTTTATCTTACATTTTCCTGATATTTTCTGAAAACTGATGATAAGTAACAGGGTATATAAACAATTGAATGTCACTTCAAAATGTTGCACTTCATATAAGTACATAGTAGCCAGACAACAAGGCTCATTTCAAACAACCAAGGTGATCCTTTAGCATTACACATTTCAAATACACATACATTTTAGATTTTATTTTTAAAATAATTATTTTCTCTGCCTATTTTTCAAATTTAGTGTTACATCCCATATAATTAGATTCTGGCTGTTGGCCAAGTTGCAAAAATCTGAAAGTTCACCCTTTCCCTTGCCCTCCATGCATTTAGTGACTTTTAACAATAGACTGTAAATCAGATTTTCGAGTTAAATTGTTGCAGTGGCCTGTACTACTAGTGGGTTTAGAATGACAATCAGATAACACCTCTGGAAAACACTGTGGTGTCAGACATACAATCATTACAATATTTAACCATGTTTTAAATGATTATGTAGCTATATAAGATAGCATGTACCAGAACTTTGTGAAAGTATGTAAAGCGCTAACTTTCTGCTTTCTGACTGCATGTAAAACATAGAGGAGTAGTTTGTGGGGGGTTTTCCCCTTAAGTAAACTATTTATTGGCATTTATTGGGGCTAGAAAATGCATGATGCCATACTTGGCTTCTTCATAAAGAAGAGAGAATTACTGATTTTTTTGTTTTACCTTTTATATCTATAAGAGGAATATGTAGAAACAATTTCCATTTAAACAGCAAAAGGTGAGTTTTTAATTGGCAGCTTTTTTCCTGTAATGTATTTCTCTTTATCAAACTGGCACCCACTGGGCTTTCTGTTTTGATTTGAGTTTTTTTAAAGATCTGGTTGGGAAATCTCTGATGGAGTAATTTGGCAGAACATTACATTTAAACCTAGAGGGTTTTGTGGCAATATACTGCTTGTAGCTAGTTTTACTCACAAAGGTTATACTCCAAGGATGGAATAAGTCTATTTGTTGAAACTATAACATATCCCAGAAACTTTCTTGTCTTGCGCAAGTGCCTCTGTAAAATGTCCAATGGTACAAGACAACAAGACATAACACATCCACACCATACACCTAGTCCGTAGCTTGTCAGGCCTCTCAGGGGAACCTTGGTCTGTCATATTTACGCCGTGAACTCCAGTCATAAGAGTTGCTTATTCTCTGTTTTCTGAAGAAATCTCAAATTCGTTCCACAGAAAACATCATAAATACTGAATTTTTTTTTTTTTTTTTTTTTTTTTTTTTTTTTGGGGGGGGGGAATTGTTTCCATTCTTAGATTTAGTGGAAAAGCCGTAAATCAGATGACTGAGCTGATTTCCAACTCCATTTTGAAGTGTGTTTTTTAGATAGCAAGACTTAACCTTTGCATGAATTGGGCAAGAAGACCATAGAGGATAATATAACCGGACTGAATATATCGGCATTTCTGACACACCTCTCTGTGTTCCACCATTTACTGTGACTTGGCAGTCAATAAATAAGCCCTCCACCTCAGTTTATAACACTGGGAGTTATGGAGTCCATCTCAGTTTAGAACTGCCTCAGGGAACATCTAATTTTTTTTAATAAGGAATAAACAGCAGAGGAAAGAAAAAGTCGTCAGAAAATTAATTGCATGAAAACTATCTTGTTTCAGGTGCCGACATTCCTCTACAATCATTTTCCCAGACACATAACTGACTATTAGTTATCTTTTAAAATCTTGTCAATGTTAATCTCAGAGTGCAAAACTCAGCTTTTGGAACAAATTAGGCCAATTCCATCTGTGCTAAAGTATGTGTTCCTGAATACTTGTAAAACCTAATGGAAATGAGTGCAACTACACAGGCTAGTGCTCAAAAATCAAAAGGGAGAAAACATCCCTGATTGTGAAGGACTAGGAAAGAAGTACTGTCATTTATGATCCCTTTATTCAGAATAAAAGATAACTCATTTGAAGCCTAATAAAATATGCCATTATCACTATTAGATGTGAGTCCTTCTGGAACTCCTCAATGTATCTGAAAGTGGCTGTGAAATATAAAATGTGTAAATTTTGGGAACTTCCAGTCAGCTATCCCAAAATGCAAATATTCTGGGAGAAATAGGACTATAACACTAGAGGAATAATAGATTTAAGTGTGAAATTGTCAACAATTTCTCATCCTGTGCTACAAAGATGTCTCACTGAGCCTTTCAGGTAAAATCTTGTTGATGTGTGGAACCTGGCTTGTAATCACACTAGAGATTTGTGCTGTTATAACTCAGTGGGAATGAAGCTATACAGCTATTTTCTAAACAAACATGGAATAGACTCATGGCCTCAGTTTAGAAGCCATTAACCATCTCTTCCTTGTTTTCCTAGCTCCTGTCCGCTACTTTCAATGTGTCTTCCTAAATGGACCTAATGGATTTGGACTGCAATTTCCTACTAATCCCCCTTCAAACAAGGAAGAAAAGACTCACTCTAAGACTTCCAAGAGAAGGACAAGGAAACCAGGGCAGTAGAGAGACTGACTCCTGTGTTCACTCACATTTTGCACTTTATATTTTCTGCTGAGGTCCACAGTAGTTACAGTGGTACTTGTCATTGCAAGAATGTGATCCACTCGGACACATGTACCTGGAAAATGTTTCCATGGGGCAGAGGCAAAACAAGCAGTAATGAACTGTGTTTGACAAAGGTAGAAATGTAAAAGTGCCCCATTTCTCGTGGAAACGCTGCAATGTTAACAAAGTGTTGACACGATTGTGTGTGTGAGTGTGTGTGTGTGTGTGTTTTCCTGCCTCTTTTGCTCTTGTTTTTCTTTACCTACCTGCTCAGCATAGGAGTCTGTTTTCCATTTAATTTTATCTAGGGAGAGAAAGGTTGAATGTAGCTCTTATATCAGCAAGATTGCAAGTCTACCTGCAATCCTAAATCATTTCTTCTTAACGTTCAATCAAATTGCTGACGGGAAAAAGCCTCACTAAGTCATGAAAATGTGTTCTGTGACTGGTGCTATTTTTATGTCTCATTGACCAGTGTAGCCTGAAGCTCACACTTATTTGGAGCAGCTCAATATACTATCAGTAAGTTGACTCCACAAGTCACGTTAATGATGAATATTCCTATTTAACTTGAAGCAGTAAATGCTTGGTCTGTTTGCCCTGCCTGTTGATGAAATACAAACTCTTCACTTCCTAAAGCCTGAAGTGAGCAGAGAAAGTGAAACAACATGGCAAAAGTGAGGAAAACCAGTGCTTTACCAATATGAAGATCCCAAGAAACAAATGAAATAATTTTAGTACTTCTATTTATCTTCTGTGGGCAAATCAGATTGACTTGCAGTGAAAACCATGTAAATGGAGAATATACCAGCCAACTATTTGCTATTAGAAAAATTAGAAGAAAAGCTATGATGTGAGATGCCAGTCATGAAACTAAGGCAACCCAAAATTCCAACAGGTAAACATGCCAGTTTGATGCAATCTCAGATCAGTGAACAAAAAAGCCCAACAAAACCAATTAAAAATATAAAATTAAATAAAACTAATAATATTAAAAAAAAAAAAAAAAAAAAAAAAAAAAGGACCATATGAAATAATCTGAGTAGCTGATTTTACTAGATGAAATGGAAGCACTGCCTCACAAGACACTACTGTTGATAATTTATAGATGAGAACTGGAAGTAGATATGCCAATCCTCAACATTCTTTTGTGCATTTCTGTAGAAATAATGGGTTTGTTGTTGCCTTGAGAAAGAGATGGGATGGCATTTGATCCATTTAACGACACGACTGAAAACTGGCATCTCAATTGTCTGTACATCTGGCAATGTAAATAATCATACGTTTTCGCAAGCTGCTATTTCTTTGTATATCTTTACTTTGTTTTTGCATTTAATCTGTGAAATGTACAGCAATGATCTTAGTTATATAGTTACCTGGTGAAGTAGCATGATGCTCTTCATACAACCTGGCTACTTGCAAAGTCTGAGCACACCAGTAACTATATACTGCTTTATTATTTTTAGCATAGTTCAGGATAACATCAGCCCCTTAACCATTCCCTATCCCAGCCAACCCATTCTTGCCTTAATCAAATAGCTGACTCACATGAGTTTTGGACAACCGAGTCTTTGACAGGTTAATTCAGAAAGCTTTGCTGTTGCACTGCTGGGTCGGGTTGGTACCCCCTGATTACTGGTCATGCATGGCCTTGTGTGAACTGAGTTCTCGGTCTTAATACACTCTCATATTGCACAGGTTCTGTGCTGCAAAAACTGTCATTGCAACAAGCAGTCTAGACAGTGGTTTCTGGAAAGAAGTAGCAACAGGTCCTGCCCTAGGAGTAGCTCTTTCCACATGGGAACACACTGCAGATGAAAGTGTTCATGGTGAATGCCTCCAATTACCTGTGAAATCTACTCAAGATAGAGCTACCAACAGACAATATTTCATCGTAAAATGACAATCTTTAATTTTATTTCAGTGAGCCTTTTTATATTCCAGTAACTTTTTTCATTCACAATTTGTGATTTTTTATATATTATTATGGAGATTGTTGCCCTAGGTTTTTACTGCAAAAGCTGTCTTACAAGGAGATTATAACTTTCTGAGAATCAGTTAATTTAATTCAAGACTTTATCTAATTCCAATAATCAGAACAAAACTCTAATATACTATAAGCCATTATTTTTTCAGCTTCTTTTGGCAAAATATTTTTTTTTAACTATAGATAGCCTTAATCTTTTCTTCTCATTTGACATGGGAGATGAGAAGAATATGGTTCAGATCTCATCTCCATGTTTCAATTAGATATCTGAAAGCTTTGGAAACATAAACAATTAATATAATTGAATAAGTGATATAAAATCAGTCATTTATTGTTTCCTAATCTCAGTCACTGCCTTGAAGAACAGGAGAAACAGGTCCATTCTCAAAGTAGCAAGCATTTTTCTTTTTAAATTCACTTGGAAACTTCAAAAAAGAAATGCTTGAATTGCATGGTTTTACTCAAGTTAGCTTGAAATATTGCAAAATCATATGCTGATTGTTATCTATTTTGGAAAATAAAGAATATAAACCTTGTTCCAGTGGATGTGATATGTTTTCCTGTGAATCTAAAAGTGGAGGACAAGGGTTTACATTATGTCAGTTTTCTATCCCTGCTAAGTATATACAAATCTTCTGAATATAAAGACGCAACTTCTCTTACAATTAAGCTGGAAAAATTAATCATTCATCATTGTATTTATTCCTAATGAGCTTTTTGCAATACTTAGCTAGTCTTTTTACACACTTTGTAGATTACACTCAATCATACAAAAAGCTAAATGCTTGCTGTAATCATCAGGTAGGACATCATCTGTACCAAAATCACTTATGTTCATCAAAGTGGTTATTTAAAATACAACTGCACAACCTATACAGACAAATGTGCAATCTCCAATGTCTAGTCTGTAGTCCAGACATTGGGAAAATGACCACCAAGAAACTGAGAGAGCACAAATGGTTAGATTTCTCCCCTGACCCCTATAGGAACTATGGATTGCCTTTATCAGCAATTGTTAAAACAGGTGAGCTGGTGCAAAAACCAAACTACAGCCTGAAGACAGCACAGTTGCAATTGCATAGTTCTGCACTGGGGTTCAAGAGTGCTTTGCCCCATGGGGTTTGATAAGCCTTCCCAAGGGCGAGGTTTGTGGCTTGGCAGTTTGATTGTGCAGGTGGATCAGCGTTTCTAATCCCTTCTTCTAAAAATGTGCACCTTTCTCTAAGATGCTAAAATCCTGCTGAAGTCAAAAGGAACAGTCAATTTCCAGCAACCCTGAAAATCAAGACCTGACCAAGCCCAGTGAGATCAGTTGCTCAGCCAAGAGTAAGCTGTCCACCCCAAAACTGCCTGCTCTAGCTAGTGTAGTCCACAGACCCTGTCCGCAGCCCTCAGTTTGCACTCAGTCTTTCAAACTTCTACCCTCATTGCAGCTCAAGTCCAGTTTAAAACCTTCCAGCAAATGGGAGCTTTTCTCAATGGCTGATTTCTATTGCTCCCATTGCTGACGCAATTTCCAAGGGAAGGTTGAAAAGTCCATGTAAAAGAAGGTATTTTGGTGATTAACTGTGCCGGTGTAGCAGGTGCAGGTGCAGGTGCCGGGGCTGCCCCATGATGGACACAGACCATTCCAGCCGGCTCCAACCAACCCATCCACCGCAGGGCATGGCTGAGCCCCACGGCAGAGATGGCAGCACCGTGGGGACAGTCTGTGTAAGGAAGGGCAGACAGTGCTGGAGCAGGAGGAGGGAACAAAAAGAGTGAGAAGCAGCAGAGGGAGCACCAAGGTCAGAAGAGGAGGAGGAAGAGAAGGTGCTCCACACTGGAGCAGAGATTCCCCTCCAACCTATGGAGGACCCGTGCCAGAGCAGACAAAGAGTGTGAGGAAGACAGAGCAGTGGAGAGGAACCACCCTTCACCAACTGTAACTGCTGGAGACTAGAGTGAAGGAATGAAGTTGGGCTTGGGAAAGATGGCAGGAAAGGTGTTGTTTTAATGTTTGTCTTTCCATTTCCCACTATCCAAATTGGCAATTACATTTTTAGGAGTTAATTTTCCCTGAGTCTGCTTTGTCCACAGCAGGAATTAGTAATCAGACAGAGTGTTTATTTCAAACCACAAGTTTTCTCATTCCCGTTTTTCCTATTTTTTACAACTGAGAAGAAAAGTGAGCGAGCAGCTGGGTGGGAGTTTGGCTGTTAGCCATGGATAACCCACCACGACTGGTTGTTACACAGACTCTATACACATCCTACTAAACGGCAATAAATTGCTGTTAGTCCCACAATTCGGGTCTTCATTTAGAACACAAGACGGAATGTACATAACTTGTACATTGCCAAAAGATTTATGCCTTGATCCCCAACTCTATAACTACAGAGTTAGGTTTTTATACCCAGCTGTTTACTACTTAGTATAGTCAAGTTTAGATGCCATATTCCCTGCAGAAAAACTCTATGGCACTTTGCTTTAATGCAACACAATGCGAGAAGTGCAGTAAACACAGTTGCAGAGGGATATCTTTATCTGCCAGGACATAGGCACTCAGGAGAGCTGCCGAAAGACTCTTCCCTTTCATATCTCACTTAATTCTTTACTTCCACTTTGGCATCCCACTGTATAATCCCCTCAGTACAGTGAGAAATGTGTGAAAGGCTCCCTTAGGGAGAACACTGGTTGTTTAAGCTGCTTTGGACTTAAGACAGTCAGCTGCTGACTGCCCACAGTTGCATGCCATCAGTAACACTTCTTTCCAAGGATTCGAGGTTTTGGAAGCCAAGAAAACAAGAAAAAGGAATACATAAATAATATTGGGAAATAATAAACATAAATAGTACTGGAAGAAGGAAAAAGGGAAGATGTGAGGGGCTGATAACTAACAAATTAAGAGGAAATATCAAATGCCTTATGAGGTTTCCTAGGCAGGAACTGTGCATAACAGAATTTGCTAAAGATTCAGCTTTGAGAAGGTGATATTTCTGCCACCTTTTAGTTCTCCAGAAGGAAAAAACACAAAGGCAACTGAAAATATGAAGCATGTGTTATTTATACACCTGAAAAGGTCAGTAGATATCTAGCTTTCATACCATCCATTTATCCTGTGTACAGTTCTCCAGAAATTCCCAGTTAGCCAAATAGTTAAGGAGTCATATTATTCACCTGTGGGCAAAACCTCCTTATGCAGAAATCTTAGACTTTCAATTAAACAATGAAATAACATGACATTTTGTGGTTTTTCTCTTAATTTATGCATTTCTGTGTATGCTTGTTGCTGGTGATACACCCTTCACACAGCAATCTGTTCTGCAGTACTCACATCTCAAGAACTGCTGTAAATACCTCACAGGAGTTTTCTTCAATTTCCAGTCTTGTCTTTTATTATGATAGAAAGTAATTAGCAAAACTTTATTTTGCCTGGTCCAAAGGCCCAGTAATTTAATTTATTCAGTGATACTTCCTTTTGGAAAAGTATTGAAAAAAAATACACTTTGCAGATATCACTTTTATTATGTGAGGTGAGAAAGGAGGTTCTGTTTTGCCAATACTCACTAGATAAAATCTCTTTACAACTTTGAGCTTGTTTCTTTGCAGAGGTTGCTTATTCTCAAAGGGAAAATGATGTCCTTGCTCAAATGGCCAAGTGACCCCTGTGTTCCCTTTGGTTTGGTTTTTGTTCCATGTTAAGCAAAACCTAACTGGTCTCATTTTCTATAGATGAAAGGATACTCTGCCCACAGGCAAACTTCTTCCCAGATTAGTTTTTACCTGAAACCTCCTATTTTTCTCTCAGAATACCTAATGGCAATAAGCATGTCCATATCCTAAATCTCTGGGTTTTGTCTCAGTCACCAAGAGGATATTGTGTCAGATAATATTGTCTGTGTACAAACCAGTAAGTCACAGAAGACAGTTAGTACCAGAAGTAATAAGCAGCTTCTTCCTAATAATATTTGCTTTTATAATTCTGAAGGGGTTTTTTGTGCTAAAATACTGCTCAGAAATACATTTATTCTCCCATCTACCCCATGTTAAACTCCAACTAGCAGAAAAAGCAAACACCCTTTGAAACCAAATCACCAAACTGAAAAATTGTAATTATGGTAAAGGGTAAACAGAAAAACTTTAATCAGCTTCTTTTTTATTTTGTGGAGGGGCATTACAAAACTTGGACCTGTCAAAGAAATGGGAAATTAAAGCTGCTGACATTAATACTCCAACACACTTTCCAGCTGAATGACAAAGATAAAAATGCACATTTATTGTGCAATCCACCTTCTGTGCTTTCTTTCTTTCAGAAGATGAACAATGCAAAGGAGGAGTCTTGAGTACCATGCTGTTAAATTAGAGCTTAGCTGTAGCATTTCAGTGAAGAAAAGGTAACATGAAGACAAGTTGATGAGAACCTTCCATACGCCTCTCTAAATATCATATCTTCCTGTCAGAGTGATATGGCCACCCTTTCTCAAAACAAAGAGACAAGAGTCTCTTTGTTCTCTCCTTGACCTTGATGTGAGTGGGTGTAAGTCTGGCTAGAGAAAATCTGAATAAATCACTATGCTTGGTGATTATTTAGTGTGTGGAAGTTAATACAGTGTTCTGCTGTCATGTGTGTGTGTGTGTGTGTGTGTGTGTGTGTATACATAGGTACAAAATATTTGCATACCTACCACTGACCTTTCTATTGTAATGACGTGTTCTCTGATAGATCAAATTAGTAAACTAGAACAAGGAAGATGGAGTGTTAAGACAAATAACATTAACTGTTCAAATTCACAAAAATATAAAAAATGTAGAAAAGCTAATTAAAATATCTGCTTTTCTAAGAAGATTTTAAGACCCTAACTGTTTAAATCAGTCAAATCTTCTTCCTTTTCAGTTAATTGTCAAGAGTGTTTTCCCCATGAACCCCTTGCCAACTTATTTATTATCTCTGGTCACAAGTAATAAAAGTTAATAGAATTCTATAGACTTTAAGGACATTTGCATCCAACCCTGAATCCACTTTTTCTTAACTGATTGATCATTTAGCTAATTATTTTGGAAGCTTCCCCAAAAAGTAGAAGAGAACATTGAAGTACCAAAGCATGTTTTCCACATACTCATTTTAAAAACAAAAGCAGAAACAGCACTTGGAAAATTAGTACCAATGACAGTGAGGTTATTAAATGCTAAAATGAAACATTTGGGTGCTTCAGGTTCCAGGAAATAAAACCAACAACATGTCTTTAATTTGCCTGAAACTTAATGATTTAAGGAAAATATAGTCTAGCATTTTCAGTTTATAGCAGTGCTGTTGATGTCTTATAGTTTCAGTTAGTGAGAATGATAAGTCCATGTAACCAAAGGCAGAAATATTGTAAAATTAATCCAGGTATGGGAGACCAATTCACATTTTTCATAGGGATATTTTACAGATTTATTTGTTTTGGGGCAGCTGTATCATAGATGATAGTGATTGGCACACTGCAATAAACAGCATTTCTGCAATTTAGTTGACATCATAAATTCTCGGGAAAAAATTGCAGCAACAGAGCAGTTAATAAGGTTTGAATATGACCCCATTTGACAGCTTTCACCCTTCATGTTGAGAGCCCTGTGAAGAGCTTCTATCATATGCAACCGTTGTCAATCTTTTGCTTCCAAGAATGTACCATCCTCTCGTTTTGTTTAGATATATGCATATTTTTAGAATGTTAAAATAATTCTCTAACATTTGTTCTCTCATTAATATGCTGTAAAAATAAAATCATTGGTTAAGATATAAAGACTTAGTTTTAGTATGGAGCTGAGTATTTTAGGGTTGTAATGGAACTGTTTAAGCAAGTTTTGTATTTGATTTTTAAATCAGCCTTTTTTTATTTTTGTCATTTTGTTAAGAAAATTATTTAAATTAAATTGGGAGGCTGTTTGATACTTTCATTAAGATCACTGAGTAATAATATGGAAGAACTTATCCAGTGTTTTCATACACTTTAGAAGTTGTTTTGCAAAAAATAGCAATCGATAATTAAATCCAGAATCACATGACAGAGATGCTGTCTTTTGAGATGTCAGCAATGAATGCTTTTCACACTGTGGGTAACTTCTTACTTGTTGATGGCTCAAATACCAGTCACTTGAAAAATATGTTTAGTGGAGCTACATATCTTTCACAGTCATTGCAAAAATAGCATGCAAAAACCAATGAGAAGAAATGTCTGTGTCTGTGTGGATGCAACAAGGCACCTGTACTCCTATGGACACGCGCATGCAAAATGCTAAGCACTCTCCCTCTGAACACATTTGTAAATTCATGGCATTTAAAGCTGAAATAGGCCCCTATATTTCATTCTGTAGCCTTTTATATAAAGTCCAATAACTCAAGCTGGAATAAAGCACCACTGTTTAAACTCCATTTTGGACAAACTAACAAAAGGTTTGTAGATTAAGGGCTCTCTTTTTCCCATGCTGTCTGTATTTATAAGAGGTATCAGTCTTCAGTACTACCCTGTCTCATCTTTTCACAAACACAACTACTGTCATTTTAGCAATGGCTATGTTAGTGTTCTCCCATTGACACTGATGAAGCTATGTCAATTTATTGTTACGTGTGACCCTAAAAATTGGATCTTGCCTACTATGAAGACCCACAGGAGGCAGAGATCAAGTTATGCCAATCATTGTTGTATTTGACCTTGAAGATCAGATTTTTCTTAACATGAAGACCTGCAGGAGGCAGATTTGAACAAACCTCATCACTGATGTTCTCCAGCAGAGGAAAAAGTGGAAAGGCTTTAAAGCTTTTAATTTTGGAGCACTGAGATGTTTACCTAGGATAACAGCTTAGATTATATTAAACGTGCACGTTCATACAGTAAAATTTTATGTTTGTACTTTAAAATTAACTGACAAATTATTTTAAAGTTTAAAACAGGCTTTCCTTTAGTGGGAAGTATTCCAAAGTATCCAAGTACTGGTTGCTTTATGAACCCTGTTTTAGACTTGTGAGAAAGAGGCCTGGGGACAAACTATTGAGTGGAAAAATGACGTCACATGAGAGTGAGAGATTGAGGGCACAAACATGAGCGTGCAACTGAGTTGCTGGGATTTTTTGTTACTGAGAAAGACCTTCTCCATTCCTTCCCTCTCCTGTTGAGAGGAGAGACCAGACCTGCAAGGAGTTAGCCACCCCAGGAAGAAATGAGAAGCAGAAGGACAGTGAAAGCAGATGAGAGCAAAGTCAAGGCTTGAGGGACACGAGGCCTTGGGCTATTTGGAGGTTATGGAACACAAGAAACCAGAAGATCACTGATACAAAGTTAAATTTTGGTATCCTCGAGCATTTTCTTTTCTTCCCTGGGACAGTAGCATTCAATTTTGCAAGTGTTTCTGAGGAGTCCTCTTTGGATATACAGTGCTCATGTTCGGTTTTATGAACGCGGAATTCAATCCATTTCTTTTCTAAACTACAAGCAGGCTGTGTCTGCTTTTGTTTAATTATTTTTTGATAATAGCTTTGATGGATATAGGTCCCTGATCAAATCAGTTGGCCTAGCCAGCATAAATCCACAGCTATTCAGCTGAAGCTGCTGACCTAAAAAATTAGCATTGTCTCTTCCTTCCTTCCTTCCCTTCTGGCAAGCACCCAAATACACCAAGCTGTCTATACCATCCTCTGCTGATGGAAAAACATCACTCCAAACCACTTTGACTGTTAGTTCCTCTGAGGAAAAAAAATTGTCTCTCTACAGTGCGATCCCAGTGCTCTTTGGAAAACTGATGATCATGTGCTGGATAATTACTAGACAACAAAGACTTGCTTCTGTGATGTGCTGTAAACCTTGACTCTTCCCAGGGACTGAACTGCTGTCACCTCACAGGTAATTACCTCACCCACCAGATACAGTCCCAGAAGTATTTATGAAGATAGTGCTCATCAGGCTGAAAGTCATTTGCTTCATGAGTTTACCAGAGCCAGGATAGTTACCCCCAGCCCATGCTAAACAAGGCACCCATGCAGACTGCTCCTGAACTTCTGTAGTCTGGATGATCTATTGATTGTTATTATCAGTAACCATCATTTGCTATATATTTGCACAGGGCTTGGCACACACCTTAACATGAACATTCATATCATAATAATATATATTAATAATTATATACTATGATAATGACAATTCAGGTAGAAAGTCATCTGGTCTTTAACTATCATGAGTCCAATGTATGCCACTGTGTTAATACTTGTCTTAACCTGAAAACTGACAAAACCATAACAGTCACCACTAAACCTGTCTAATTTGAAAACCTATAAATATATGGGATTACACAAAAAGTGTAATGAGTTCTATCCCCTTGTCCAATTTCAATGGACAATAATTTCTATTATACCCTTATAGGTGCAAGAAAGGAAAACAGATGGCCCCCTATCTCACCACTGTGCCTGACAGAAAACCAACTGCTCATACTAAAGTTAATTAATTTTGGTCTTTTCTGCTCCTTTAGTATGTCCAATAGCATATTCAGATGTTTATTTTTTTTTCCATTGGAACAAATATTAGATAATGCTTCTGTTCTTTTTTGTTAAAGAGAAAAATTAATCACATCCCATGAGACAATGAAGTAGCTTCTATCTAAGCTTTAGGAAAAGACGTGCAGAGCCTGATATCACACCAGTAAAACTTTTTCTTTTTCCACAGCTCCTGCTTTAGCCTTCCACAAGATTCTACAAAACATCTGTTCCATTGACTGCTTTTGCCAGTCACTCATGACAGAATAGAGAACAGCTAAGTCTTTTTAACCATTACATTTTCTTACAAACCACAGCCTTGGGCTTAATACTTTTGCCTTTGTGCTGTACAAAACTATAACCTCATATAACAACCCTAGGAATTCTCTATGTGAAACAAATATTAATATATAATTAATATTATGTTTCTTTAATATTTATTATATTAAATAATAATACATATATTAAAATATAATAAATCTGTTTTCCTGAAGAGTACACACCATCTCTCCTAATCTATATGGTGTGGTACTTCAACAAACATTATTGTGGTTGCTGACTAAAATCCCAACGTGCAAGGATTAAAAGAAGAAAATGCACAGACTCATCGCACTGCAGAAATAAAGACAGGATTAGATTCTCTGCCTACACTCCATCTATCGAAAAAAATAGAAACATTTAAGGGGTTTGGTTAAACATTAGAAACCATTTCTGTTGTAAAGATAGTTAATCAGTGGAAAATTGGTAGGCTCCACAGAATTTTCAGAAATTTTGAAAGAAAGGTTAGATAAACACGTCAGGAGTAGCACCATTATAGCTGATATTGTCTAGGGGCAAGAATGATCAACTTGCAATGTCCATTCTAGCCCTATGTGTTATGGTTGAGTTTAGGGTATATCCTTAACATTTTCCTTGGTGTAACGGTAAATTCTGAAATGCCAAGAAAGTATGTGTTCCTCCAAAGTTAACTAGCTTCCAAAGCAACATCTGAGGTGTTTTCATGGAAATGGTTGCAATATGACATTCAATACTATGGCATGTTTTCAAATATCTTTTAAAACTGCGGGCTACGTTAAATGTATTTCTGTCGATTTGAGGAACACTGAGTAGCACCAGCATTTAGAAATTAAATCCTGTTATTTAGGATTCCTGCATCTGGACTAACTTCTGCATCCGCAGTTGTCCTAATTTGTAAAGCCATAGAGGAATGAGAAAAAAAAAATCTAGCCATGTTATATATTTCTATTACTTTAGACTTTGTGATAATAAGTCTATAAAACAAACTATGAACAAGCTCTGAGGCTATATTTCTGATTTCCCAATAGGTCACAGTGCAGATGAGTTGCTATACAAAAAGAGAGCAGCTAAAGCTCAGAGTGAATATAGAACCGTATCATTCAAAGGACACTTTGAATGTGATTTGTCTCACTTACTTAACTTTATCTCTGGTTTGTCAGGTGTCCAGTCTAAGATAGTTGCTCAGTCACTGTTAAGTCTGTAGTCAATGAAGAGAGACTGGTAATTCCTGATAACAGTCCACCTATTCTGCAATTAATATCTGAGAGGTAGGATGAATCACCCATGAGAGAAACACATCTTTCTTCACTTGTTGTATTCTTAACTAGCTAAAATCAGATGTTTCTAGCTTTGATAAAGCTCAAGTTATATGAGATTAATCTGTGATACTATGATGCCTAGATGCCTCTGTTGGCTAATACTAGAGCTAGAAATGGACATGCTTTCAGTATAGGACCATAACCTTGATGTATGGAAAAAGTGAAATGCAGCATTTTCCATATTTATGTCAGGTTTTAGTTGCGAAAAGTAGAAGTAGTGATATTAGATTTGGTTCATTAGCGTCATTTCTTCCTTCTCACTCCCTCTTTTAATTCCATGTCATCTACATGTCACAGGAGTAAGTTTCCACTAGACTTTCTAATTTGATTTTTTTTCTCATCAAGAGAAGAGGTAACTTTTCTCAGAGGACACCATTATTCACACAACTATATCTAGTGAATGAAAATGGAACAAGCTTAACTTGGATTTGTAGACATTGTCTTTTTGAGGTAAACAAGGTGGGAGAGTTACAATATAGGGGCTTACTGGTGTTGAAAATAAGTACTTTCGTAACAGTTACTGCAACTGCTAAATTCCTAATCCCATAAACAATAGGCTGTTTTCCATTTCCCTCTGGTTATCTCTTCAGGAATGAAAGTCTAAAAGAAAACACATAGCCATTAGCCAGGTGGGATTCAAACAACATGAGCATAAATCAGCTCAAACTCTGAACAATATTTTTACCATATCCCTTGACTGCCTCTACCCCCATAGAATACGTAGAACATAAAAGTTGTTTGAATTGTTTGGGTCATCATAAAAGCCTAGGAAAATTTCTTTTTTTTGTTGATACCATTTGTTGATACCACTTGTCACTCAGTACACACCAAAAACAGGGCAAAGAAAGCACAGTCTCTTCAAGGTCAATGAAACAGCACACCACTTAACCAGACTAGACAATTTTTCCCACTGGAACAGGAAAATGGACGTATTTTTGCTCTGTTTAGACCAATGTCTGTTGCTGGCAGTTGCCTAGGAAATAATACTAGAATAGGGTAGTTGTATAATGATATTTTTCTTGGATATTCAATAATATGCAGAAATAAGTTTCCTGAACTAGAGTTCTCTTTCTAGTTAATAACCTGAAACAAATTCTTCTTTCATGAGTTTAACCAGTTTTTAAATTCTATAAAATATTAACATCCGAAATATTTTGGAGTGAATGGGCTCCACTGTCAATAGTACGTTTTGTGAAGAGTCATATCCTTTAGTCTTTTTTCAACTGCCACTTACTAGTTTCATTTGATTGGCCTCCATTTGTGCACTAGAAGAAAGTGTACAGTCATTTCCTATTTTTGTCCTTTATGATACTCCTGATTTCATGGTCTTCTTTTATATCCCCAGCCATACCTTTTTTCCCAACCTGAAGAACTCAAGTCTGTGTTGTCATTCATTAGTGAAGGAATGTCAAAAAAGGGGATATCTTTATTCGTACTGTCTTATTGAGGTAAGAAGTGCTACTAAAATGCACACTTTTTGCTGATATAATTTTCTTTATCTGCAAACATTTTCCAAGAAATCCCTGTTTTGCTTTCCACTAATATAAATGATCAAAACCATGGATTTCCTGTGAGGGTGCTCTTGTTCAGGTGGTGATGTCTTGAGAACTGGTGTCTGAGTTCTGAAAATCTGCAGTTCTGAAGAAAAAGGAGGATCACTTTGGTAGTGGCTTTTCAAAAAAACTCTGGGACACTATACATTAGGGATTTAGCTTGCATGGTTAATTTACTGAGGACTGTATAAATTCCAGTATAGTGAGCAATGTTAGATGTGCAAGGGTGCTTGTCCATTAAAAAACATGTATTTTGTTACTGTTGCTTACCTAAGAATAGGTTGTGTGTTGGAATAATTCAGAATGAAACATCTGGTTCTCTTATAGTAGTTCTTGCCATAGAGACAGAATCTTCTTTGCAAAAATTTGGCTGTGCCTGAGAGGCTTAATTTTATTAAGGCCATTAATCTGGAATACAGCAGCCTTGCTGCATATGTCAGGCCTGGAAATGTCAGGGAAGGCGTGAATACTGCCAACATACATATTGCCAACACACAACTAGATTATAGTGGAGCTGCACAACCCTCTACCAAAATGGAGGGCCCCAGGAACTGTTGTTTCTATCTAGCAGATTAGGTAAAATCAGTCACAAAAAGTATTCATGAGTAAAATGGATGGACTACAGTTGACACCTGTATTTCAACTTACCAATTTTATGTCTGTGAAAATAAACAGTATGGGTCAGAGTGATGAGATATGAGGCCTAAGAGCGCAGCAGAACAGAACCACCCAATGAAACAGTTTATCTCCTGAAAAAATAACCTGTCATCAGACATCTGCTGAAAACTTAACTATTCATTTTCCACACCATGGTGCTCAGTTGTTCGTAGCTTAATAAATCTTATATCCAAACAGTTGTACACGTCAGGGGAATAGCAATAGGATACCAAGACTCCGTTCTGAAAGCTGGTTTCAAGCCAGACCTGACTGCTACTGCCTGAGCATTATTTCCACATGACAGCACAGCCAGCTGTGAAAACAATATTTTTCCTCATTCACTTCCTGAAGAGGTCATTAGAAAATCCAGTACCCCTGCTGGCCGTTCTTTGTCCCTTCATCAGCAGTTTCTACAGTTTCAAGCTCCTTGTGCATTAAGGCCATCTCTACACTTTCAGTGAATGAAATAATGAATTACTGGCCCTAATGAACGAATGGGAGAACTTTTCAACATCAACCAACTCCTGTTTTGCAGTAGCTTGGTGGCATATGCAGACACATTTGGCTTCCACCCACCACTGACAACAGCAGCTTCATAACCTGGCTGTACATCTAAGATTGAATTTCCCAGATGAAATAATTAATACTATTGACTTAATAATACTGTTTGAAAACCAAACACTTCAATCATAATAAAGACAATGAAATGTGACTTCAAGAATACAGCTACACCATACATGGAGACACTACTGATTGAAAAAAATAGTCGTGTGAACAGAATAGCAACAGTAATGGCTTACATTTAATTTATCAAGAGAATTCACAGGTTGCAATATTCACCAAGGGGGAAATAGCACCAGCATATTCTTTATACTTTCCTCTATGAAACTAAGTATAATTATATTTTTGAGACAAAACTCTAAACAAAATGAAAGCACAGTGAGACTTTTCATCACCCTCACAAATATGTTTCCTGTTCCATCATTCTTCCAGAAGCAAAATGGAAGAATGCATCTTCCAGTAGAAGATGGAAATCTTTCAGTCTATGGCTTCCTTTTTTATCTCTTGGTGATGGATATGATCTCTAAAATGGAACGGAGGAGATTTCTGGTTTTCACCTGTGCTTCAGCACATGGTATTTTTCTGCTGCTCAGCACCACATTACCTCAGTCCTTCACTGTATTTAAGCATTCTGGAAATGCTCTACTTTCACTGTTCTCTTTTCCCTTCTCTTTCTACCCCTCAGGAGGGGAAGCATTTCTTTTTTAAAGGAGTTGATAGGATGGATGACATTTTTGTCTTCCCCTCCATCCAAAGTTAGAAACATTTGTTGAAAATTTCAAGGAAAATCAAATAAAGTACAATTTATTTATGATAACCTCTACCAAGCATGTATATATTTGAGTTTTTTTCCTTTGTTTCCTATGGCAACTACTCCTTCACTGTGAGCTTAAGCATCATTTTTTGCACAGGGGACCTATCTCAGAATAAGCTAAAATACAAGTTTTAAAAAATCACTGAATGATTATTCACAGAAGCACAGAATGGTTAAGGCTGGAAGAGCCCTCTGGAGGTCATTTGGTCCAAAACGCCTGCTAAATCAGGGGCACCTAGAGCTGGTTGCCCAGGACCATGTCCCATTATTCCCCTCTCTTTTCCTGTCTTCACAATCCTTTTCTTAGTGTAGTCTTTCTTATTTGGTATAAACTTATGTTTCTCAGAAAAAAAAATTAAGTCTAAATCAAAACCAACCAGTTAAACCGAAGCAATTAAGTCCTCACGGCATATAACTATGCTATAACTATGTTGATTATCACTAGCAAGACTTTCACATGTACTAATATCATTAACAAATCTTTTATGTATAGCCAAATTCCTCGCTTCTAGCAGGAAGCCTACAGGTAATTATACCCGTTCCACTGTTGAACATGCTTGTTTTAGAGTTCAGTACCTGCTATGGTTTATGGGACAGTCACTGTGTTAGACCGCCCTGTTTGGCACTGGAAAGTGTACTGCCAGATAAGAGGCTGATTTAAATTGAAAACTACATATCTGGATTGGGATTGATCTGTAATATTAGGTGGTTAATTTATACTACTAAGAGAGGTATACTCTAATATTAAGATAAGGTTCTTCTGTGCATGCCGGCTCTGCATACAGGTTCACCTTTCCCTAACATTTAAAGTCAATTGCATCTTAGAGCTTGGCCAGAGCAACTTCTGAATCATCAGTGTGTATCCTCATTTCTCCCAGATGATTTATCAGCAAAATATTTCCAGCTAGAGAGGACATTTAGACAATTATAGATGCATTCCTCGTTGCCCATTCTGTGTGCTGACCTTTCCTGAGATTTTGTTGTATGTCTTCCATTATATCACAAGCAATCATGAAATAGAGCAAATGTGGCCACCTTTGGCACCATTTATTTATCTTCATTAGGTACTTGCAACAGAAGTGACACATCCAGTGACTACACAAATACTAAAACAATGTTACCAATATTTTTTCTTGCTGGTACTAAAACATGTCAGAAAGAAACTAAAACCAAAATCCAGCATTCTCTGTAAGACAGATAACATTGTCATGCTACCACGAACAAACAATTTTTATGAGGAAAGCACCTCTTCAGCAGACTCCAAGGTGAAATTATTTTGGCTTCTGATTCATCTTGATGTTCTCAGAGTGAAGTGTCTTCAGATTTAGTCCCCTGGAGCAATTCCTGTTTGCATTTGACCCTTCTTTGTGATATTTTGTTTCAAAGCTCCCAAATGTTTAACAGCTCAGCTGAGTGATCATTTTTTCTCATATGGTTCTTGCACAGGAACACTTTGTTTCTTTTTTAACCAGAATACAACAGGGTCACCTTCTCTCTATAAGGAATCAGATATATTAACAAGTGGCGCGACAGCTGTATCACTTTTTCCCTTGATATGTTCTAGTGCACCAGCAAGTTACAACAGTAGAATCGTTGCCTCCCACCAAATATATCCAGACTGGGACTTTTCTACTTCATTCATTTATGAACATTTAATGTAGCCAGTTAATATAGCAGCTGATTTTGATTTCTCTGAATCACTTTCTGAAGTGTTTACCACTCTCCATGGACTAGAGAGGTAGCCTAGACAGACTACTTAACTAACTTAACTGCCTACTTAGGTTCCTGACTTGTCCCCAGAGAATAATCAACATAAGCTCTGCAAATAAGTGGCTGAAACACACATGATTCCTTTTTAAGATGTATAACCTGTGTTTTGATTTACATGTTAGAAGTAGATGAACAAAGGATCACAGTCAAAAAGTTCTAGGCAAACCTAAGGCAGTCCTTTCAAAAAGTAATACTAATGATTCGTCAGTGCCATTATTTGCATGGGTTTTGGAACTTTCTAAGTTTCACATTGACATTTGATGTGTGATATATCCCACACAATTTATTCACTCATTCCAATACTGATCGTACTCTTCCTCATTCTTAAGCCTACCAGACTGCCAATTATTTCTTCCAAGTATGAAAGGTTTACCATTCTCCACCATTGCAAAGATTCCATTCAGAAAATCATCAGACTTTCTTTTCCACTCATCCAGCAACACATTAACTGAATTAGTTCTCTCCTATATAATTTTCACAACATATCTTTGCCAAAATCGCCCTTTCACACTGGCTTATTATTTTAATTAGACATACCTGGACTGATATTTCCCAGAAGATTAATAACAAAATCATTTTTTAAAAATGGTCTGTGCACCTCCAAGATATGGAAAGTTAGCATCATTGCAGATATAAGAAAATAAAGAAGAGGTAGGTGAATATATTTGTTTGAGATCATAAAGGAGAGAAGCGTTATTAATGTCATAATGAACAAATAGATAAAAGACACAAAAATAAATGTTGTTCTGCAGCAGCTGAATTAATGAATCCCCCCATGTCCCTCCTCAATAGCAGTTGTCTTCAACACTCCTGTAGTTTTCCCTACCTCAGGATGTCCTGTCAAATTCTATGACTTACACCCATAATCTCATGAGCTCTCCCCTTGTCACCTAGCAATATGGCACACTTTTCCTCTTTCATCAAACTAAGAGGCAAGTCAAGAGACTGCTGAAGATGTACTACTGTGCATCACCACTTTGAAATCTTACTGCCGTTCTCATCTCCACATGCTTTTTCCACTAAGAGAAGAACCTACACGGGCACCTGTCCTCTACCTAGGCACCACTTCATGTGACATTTGCTGGAAGTCTATTTAAGACCTAACTCCTCTGTCAAACTTGGCTGAAATCTGCTTAACAATTCACAACTGCAGAAAGAAAACAGACATGAACAGACAGAGTCTGATCAGCTCATTTCTTTAAGAACCTGGTCTCAAAACAGTGCTCACAGAACTCTGTTTCATGGAAGGCTTTCTAGTAGCTAAGCTCTATCTATCAAAATTGCAGACCTATGGTTCAGTAATGATTCTGCACCAAACTGGAAAGTTTTACTGACATATTACTGTTACTATTACCTCATTGCTTTCACACAGTCTATCTTCTGTGTATAGCTCCCTTTGAATTAGAATATTTTGTCAAAAACTAATGAAATACTAGGTAAAGTTCAGATATGACGGCTTGAGCTATGACATGGCACATGTTTCCCATCAGAATGGTTTAAAATTTTATATCTTTAAGGAAGTTGACCTCTACTTTCCTGTACATTATTGAAGTGTGAATGTTTTATGCTTTGACATGATGCCATATATTTGGGACATTTGGTAAGTTTCCAATTTCCAATTGCATTAATTATATCACCTTTACATTCTCTTGTTTTAGTAAATTAATGACAAATAAATTGCATCCCTCCTTTAACTTAGGACAAGGAAGCCAACTAAGCTATTTGTCAAAAGCATCTTTCATGTTGGAAATATTCTTGAGACAATTGTTGTTGATGGGTGCTTTTTAATAATATCTCGTTTCCCTTCCTTCCTCCCACAATTCCCCTGCACCTTATTTAGCAGAAAGTGGCAAACTGACAGTTTGTAGAGACATGCAGCCATTAGCAATATTACTATAGTTGTTGATCTGATCTGAGAAAGCAGATTGAGACAATTCTTAATTGAGGTCACCTTCATTTTCAGAATTTTCATGAATCATGCTGAAAGAGCTGAATAACAGACTCTCATCCTGTTTGGACATGAGGTAGTCTTTATGTCCGTTATAGTATATCTTCTCAAACAGAGCATGGAGCCTAGCAGATATTTTTCTTTAATGAATTATTAGTTTTTGAAAAGTCTGCCAGTCTAAGACTGGAACAGACAAAGCCAGCAATGGAGAAAGACATAATCTATCTATAGAGACACTGATGGCCCAAAATTGGTTATATGTTCTTCACTGATAAGCACAGCAGTTCCTTCTTGGTTAGAATACAAATGACAGATGTGTCCCAGGCTTACTTAGAAACAACTCTGACGGTCTTTCCTAAGTTACTGTAATGTTCTGAATGCTGGCAAGAACTGCTTCTATGGAGGAGATTTCACCTTTTCTTCAATAAACATTGTTTATGAAAATACTCCAAAGTCAAATTTAAATCCAGATCAAAAAAATGTTTATGGAGTCTGCCAACAAAATAAGAAAGTTAAACTGAAAACATACAAGAAGCTGTTAAGTTATTTAAGAAAATTACTCTGAAATAACAAAATGTCACATTACACTACAGGAAGCTCTGGATATGTAACATTATCATTCTGAACTCAGATATCATATTAAAGATCAATTAATAGACAGTACACAAAAGTAATATTATTTGATTGCTAACAAAATAGATGTCTTTGTATAGGAACAGATGAACACTAGATTCAAAAGTCTGTATCAAATTGATCTATTATTCTAATAAAGACAAATCCTAGATATGACCCTTGCTGGCAGGCTCAGTGGAGTTTTGCTAGCATGGAAGTGGCATAATGCCACTGAAATAACTAGAGAAACACAGTTTATATATCTCATAATTCAAGGACCAATGTTTTCAAACTAAAAACATTTTTAGTAATTTTAGGAAAACTCCACTGACTTTAGTCGAGTTACTAATTACTTTTGCCACTCCATATAAGGGCAAAATCAGATCCAACATCTACAAATGCTGAAGTGTATTGGCACTGTGTAATCAGCATCAGAGGCATGGTATTTGCCTGAACAAGCAATTCTTTTCTATCTATGGAATGTCAGAGAAACAATGTCAACAGAAGTGATATTATTTGCAAGGTATAATTTAGTATCTGGAGAACAGAGATCTGTTCTCTTCTTAAGAATGAAGAAATTTGTATCAGAATAATTATTTTGTTGCTATGCTTTGTCATAGGTAATTGGTGAAAATCAACAAATCTGGCTAATCAGCCATCATCTGATGTTTAATTGTTTTTTATTCAATTTTTAATGAAAACATTTGAACACAGTCACCAAAGAGATTTATCCCAAAATGATTTTTCTGATTGAAAATATCAGCATTTGGGAGAGTAATAGTTCTCTTTGGTTCATCTTCTTTCTAGATTTTCCCTCTCCCTCCTTCTGCTTTCCATTTTTCTACAGCCTCTGGAAATAACAAGATAACCTCCCTTGGATTAAAAAAAAAAAAAAAAAAAAAAACTTCCTCATCAAGAACTTTACCAAATTCAATAACTCTTGTGAAATATTGGAACAAAATAATTCATTTAAAGGACAGTTATTGTAACTAACATTAAAATAATAGATAATTTATCTGGACAGATTCTTCTAACATATTAGAAGAGCATGATTCTCCTTTTTTCTTCATTGGTTTGTCCCTACTAGTCAAATTCAGGTAAATATTCACCATTTCTTCTCTAATTAATTTTCCAGCTATTTCACTTGGAATGGAAATAAGTCGAATTCTTGGAACCAAACAAACTTTTTTTGCAGTTCAAAAGGGATCCAATAACATTGTACAATTGTCCCCAGGATAAATCTCAGAAAGCAGGACTAAAGCACAAAATCTGTGCACTCATAAACCTACTTTTCTTAAATTCTTATGTGGTGAAATGACTACCAGCTGTGCCATATCACTACTACTTTTTCAAAAGGTCCTATATATTATATACTATTTCATATGTAATAGAGAAATATTTATGCACCATGCTGTCTTCTAAGATTTCTCGAATATTGTACTGCCTGTAACTGTACCAGGTCGGTACAGATTGGTTTCTTGACTGATATCTCTGCTTATGGAACATTAGAATAAATCACACTGTGAATTTCAATTTCAAGTTCTAGATATGAGTGACTGAGTGCTAACCTTTTTCCTAGGATCATGTGTTTGTTTGAACATGTGGTGTATTTAAACTGGTGGTCAATTTATACAAACAGACAAAAGACTTACTAGATTTTATCCCTGATCTCTTCAGTGTTAAGGAGATTTGAGTTTTTTTCTTATAAATTTTCCTGCACTAGTAGAAAGGACTTTGGTGGAACCTAACCAGAAACTATAATTGCCTTTCATGTGGGAAAAAGATCCCTTTTGTAACCCATTGGAAATCAGCATCCCAGACTGGGGAATACATTTAGAGAAATGACGGTTCAGGAAAAAGTTCTTCAGCAAAATTAATTGGCAAAGAACATCATCAAGGACAAAATAACTAAGACTGTAATAATGAAACTTTCATAAGACTTAATAAAGAATAACATTATCAATTCTGGAAGGATAGGAAAGGACTAGATGGTCTTCAAGACTAGAATAACAGGGAGGGTTGAAACTAAGGACTACAGAGGGACTATGATCTGATAGTTAATAATTTGGAAATGCAAAAGCATGACAATGAGGATCAGGGACTAATGATCCATATGATGCAGCTATGAGAACATACACAAAAATGTTTTTGCATCAAGGCAAAACCACAGAAGCAGCTCCCTGTAGACAAAACAACAAGTTATAAAGCAAATATTATGCCTTTTTTGGATAACACTCCTTATAGAAAAGGAAAGGATTCAGCTTCTGGATTCATATTTTAATGCCACTGTTTCTCCTAACACAAGCATCTGCTGTTTATCTGAAATATTGTGACCTAACTGGAAAACATCTTTTCTTCAGATTTAAAATTATCACAGTAAATAAGACTTGTCCCAGAATACGTCGCCTACTCTATTAAAACCTATCTGTTGTTTGCTGGAAAGTCACACAAATTTGTTTGTGTGATTAAGATTTCAGCTCATAGGGGAAGGGCAATTTGATCATTGAGACAAATTGCTAGAAAAACATTTCTTTCACCCTGGTCACATCCTTCAAGTCAGTTTCCCCTTAGTGGATTTTCAAAACATCTTTCCTAACATGTATTATTCAGTTATTAGCTATAATGAAATCCAAATCCAATCTGAGTTATCTAAGATATAAACCTGACCTTTTCCGCTTCCTGAAACTAGAGAAAATATTTTCAAAATGAGGGAAAACAGCACCTTATTCAGAGCAAAAAGAGACACTACATTTGTCACAGTCTCCCTTAAAAGTGCCCATTAAAATTGCTAAGCCTGCTGAGAAAAGAGGATGAAAGTTAACTTAAATAATTAAACACACCTAGGGCATCTCACCTATGTGCTGCACTGGCTTTCAAAGTAGTTACTTGTGAAGAGCCTTTCACAAGTGAAAATTGGGGTCACTGTGTCTTCATGTCCTGCGTTGAAAAATAAAAAAATCAGCAAGTAAATGCCCTGGCTACACTGTAAAAAACATCCATTCAAACAGCGGAGAAATAGGGAGACATCAGCTGTGAACAGAGTATTTTTTCTTTTCTGACAAGAGAAGAAAAATACCAAGCAAATTTAATTCAGTGAAACCCTCTCAGGATTTTACGAAGGATCTTCCTCTGGTTTATTCTCTCCTGAAATATGTTATACATATGACATTACCTGAAAAAAACCTCTCCGCTTGCCTCATGAAAACTCATAAAATCTCTATAAATCATTCAACATTCAGACAATTCAGTGTTGCTTCCTGGCATCAAACTATCAACTCTTAACCTCCAGCTCCTTCTTTGCAACCTTATTCACAGCAAGAGCAAAAGCAGGTGAGAAGACCCATTGCCTCTAGTGTCAAGGCTCAGGATAGCAGATTATTCTGTGCCTTCTAGCTACTTAGTATTTAGGTGGGGAATGAAATATCTTTAGCTCGAGGGAAGTATAGGTGTACGTCAATAGCAGTATTCTGGAAGGAAAATGAAGGCACGGGGTAGGCAAGAGTGCAAAAGAGCATGATATTTAGTTCCTGTCAAATGACCGGTTCATTCTCTTCATGCATCAGTGATTCCTTCTCCAGCCCAAAACATGAAAGAGGATGGAGAGTGAAATGTTAGCATTGGCATCTAGGCTATATGTGATGTACAAAGCTCTTAACTAGAACCTCCAGTTCACGGTTCTGATGGGTGAAAATTATATGGCGAACATATTACTAAGGTACTTTTGGGCAAAGGGTCTGGTAAAATCCCCATACTAGAGGAAATTCTGCTTTCTCGCATTTATCTCAAACTCCACATTTTCACCCCCTAATGCATCAGGGCCAGGGCAAGAAACCACCAGAGAGGCAGAGATCTCTCTATTGTTGTCCCTACATCAAAGCACTTCCGTGCAGAGCAGCAAGACAGTAGAGGAAAGGTTGTTTAGTGTATGTCTTTATATGCATTTGTGGTTAACAGTTGATTTTGTTTCATAATTAGTCACAGGGATAAATAAATATTTTTTTACAGTTTAAGATCAAACCTTGCTCCATGTTACTAACGAAAGGAAGAGATCACACAAGTCCTTACAATTTCCTTCAGGCTTATCAGTGATTTGGCAATAGGAAACTGTATTATCTGAAACTGTGCTATTAGTAACGTTTCAGACATTTTAATTACATTGTTACTCTCTTGTTTCTTCTGAGCTGAAATTCTACACAAAATTTGAGGAAAACTTGGCTTCTAATGGTGACTTACATTCTGTGTTCTCTGAAGACTCTGCAGTTAGTCCAGCACTGGATCTTCAGTGTAAAATATTTTCTAGAGGGTGACATTTTCAGGTGAAATATTGTCATCAGAAAAGCTGCAGAGTGGAAAAATATTAGCATATTTCATTAAATTTGCTCAGTGTTATGCCTAAATCTGTGAGGTAACAAAGGAGGCATGAACCTCTAGATATTTTATAATCTTTTGGATCCAAAATTATAAATTCTCATGGAAATCCCATCCCAGACAACACAAGTGGTAATCTTTTAGCTAAGCAAAATACACCATGTTAATTCAGACCATTTTATGTGGTGAAATGAGCATTTTCTCAGTGAAGAGGATGGGACTGTAAAAGATATAAAGAAATAGCAATGTAAAAAATTCCTTTCAGTGTGAAATACTCTAACTTCTGAAGACATTGAAATCTTGAGGAGAACAACTGCTTAGCAACCATCCATAGGTAACTGAAATTGAAAGAAGGCACTAGCAGTAACCATAAATATCATTCGAATAAGGATCTGAAACAGCCCTTCCAGAGGTCATCTTGTGAGAAGGTAAAAAAGTCCTATCTAGTTTTAAGATGGAGATTGATATGTTTATGAAAATGATTTTATGCTGTAGCTTTCCCCATAATATCAGGACAATAATTACAATGACACTTTCTGTCTCAGTTTCATATAAATTCTGACAGTCTCAATGTTTGCACAACATATTTGGGCAAACTCTTTGTCCTGACACTTTTTCAAAGTTCCTGAGCTGTAACTATGCTCCAGGAGGATGGAGGGATGTGTAAAAGTGCACCAGGTAGAGATTCAGCATGGAAGAGAGGCTGTGCTTCATTTAACCTGTCCATCACACCACTTGTCTCTGGAAGGCAGGACCCTGCCAGGCAGGCTCCTGACTGCAGTGTCCTCTGTGAGCAATTAGGCTGTTCAGAGGCAAGAGGTGGAATGTGTCTCCTTCCAACCACAGCAATAACAGATTGGCCTGAGGAGAGAGGAGATGCTTTAGCAAAGTTGGTCCCAGGATAACAAATTAAACAAAATCCTATTTAGCTCCTACTGTGTAGATGATACAAATACAGAAACATTAGTGTGTGCACTCCAGAAAGATATGCTCTTAATGAGCAGAGACTTGAATTCTGTTTCACTTTCAATCTCCAGATGGTTGTAAAGTACAGCCCTTAGTAAAATTCATTGCAAAGTCTGAACTGAAAGTAATAGCTACTAAATGCATGACTTAAAGAAATGAGCCCAACTATCGTAAATAACTAAATGAGAGTGAAGGACGAGGAGGGAAACTAGATCCCTTCCTTTATAGTAGCTCTCTGATTTTTTAATATCAGCAGTGAACTAATTTCATTCCTACATGCCTCTTCTGAGTCAAAAATAGCAATATTATCTTTGCCATCTGTTCCCGCTGTTTCCCATAGCCAGTGCTTTGGTCCCTTTCAAATCAAACATCAGCCAGCTAGCCCTTAGCCACAAATCCATCCTCATCCTAATAATAGATGCTGTTGCTGTGGGTGGGTTGGGTGTTTTGGATGGATACAGCTGAAGGTCACGGGCTGGACCACTCTCTGGACCCAAACTGTCTATTCAGAGCAGACAAAGGAAACCATAATACACCTTGTCCACAAAAATGGGAAATGCACTCTGTCCTTGCTGAAGTTCTCCTCAAGCAAAATATGCAGAGATTAGCTAAATTAAGATGGAGGCTCTGAGAAAAATAAGCACTTCCTACAGCTGCTAAAATAACATGTTTGCTATAGAATTTTTCAATTACATATTTGTATAATAGGCTAATAGAAAAAAATATCTGGATTTTTAACTTTCAAAATTCTCAAACTGTTTTGAACTTTTCTAACAAAAACCTTACATTTTTCTGCTTTTAAATAACCTTTTTTTTTTTCCAATTAGGCTAAATATAGTCAATTTAAGCATAATCAATGGGTTTTGGATCTCAGTGAAACATTGAAAAAAACAACAGAAAATATATTTTATTTGAATCAAAGATATTTTGGACTTCCATTTTGCAAAGCCTTAGATTTTGATGCTTTATTCTAATTTAAATTGATTTTTTTTTCTTCACTAAATCTATTTTCAAGTAAAATGAGACTCTTTCTTCCTTATTTCCTCCCCAGGTTGTCCTTGCAGCTACAATTCAGAAATAAGTTGTATGTAAGACTCTATCTCCATTCGTGTATTATTCAGGTTATGGCTACTGGGACATACTTGTTCCAGATTCCAAGTGACTGAAAGATGTATTCTTTTATTATCCAGTCAGGGACCTTTACTGAGATGCATGCTTCAATTTCTTTTTCAGTCTTTGAGAAAGGCTTCTACATTGTGTGCAAACCTGAAAGAAAACAAACAGCATGTTATCAAAATAAATCTCACTCAGCTGAAAAAGGCTGAATAGAGGTTAATCCAATTACTTAATGGTTGTCTCCTTTTGCGTCTTCCTTCAGGCAGAGGTGGTTTTATATGTTCTGCTTCCCTCTCCTAAGATGGTTCTTCAGAGTTCTTTCCTGCACAAAAGAAAAAATACTTCATTGTGCTCTCTAAACAAAATCTTTCTCCATTATGGAGGAATAGAAATATGCTCAAAAAATTGTACACATAGTGTTGAAATTACTCATTTACAGCAAATACTTAGTTTTACTTTAGAGTGACATTGCTCTTAGATTTGTTTGATATATTCCTGAGGTCAGAACTCTTACTGAATTAAACATATAGTAGGAATAGCACTGAAAAATTGATCAATAACATCAATTGATTTGATCGATACATTAATGCTTGACTCCAGCAAATACATGAATATATCCAGAGAAAACAGGGTAAATAACAGTAGGAGTCAAATAAATATACTTAATAGAACCCTAATGAGAACAAAATTCAATGAACTGCATGTATATGTTTTCAGCATTCCTGCTTCAGGGAAATTGAATATACTAACTCCTGTTAGCATCATCCCTCTGGGAGTTTATTGCACAACCAGTAAGCTGCACAAAATAATAACTGACCTACAAGGAGGGAGGGCAGAAAGTGAACAGTGAATGAGATGTCTGGCTCAATTAATCTTTGGCATCCACTTGTATCTTATGGAATAATTATTCTTCTGCATTTAGGACATGCCAAAATGTTCATACCTACCTACAGTCCCCAAAACTAGACCTCCTGTGCAGATGCTCAGCACTCCTCTGTCATCCTCTCAGTCACAGCCATCATAGTCCAGCCTTAGTAGTGCCCCCTGGCACTAACTGAAGTGGGCACTATTTATTTCCTAGTCAGCCTGACCCAGTATTCCTCTCTTCCTACGACAAAATTGCTAAATTCATGCTATGGAGATTGTCCAGAACAACTTCTGCTTGATAGCATATTCAAACACTAAAATCAATCCTCTTTATTGCTAAATGAAAAGGAAAAACTTGTTCCACCTGTGTGGTTTTTTTCTACCATTCACTCAGTGAGCAAAGTTATAACAATGGGACTCGGAATACAGAAAACTGCGGGAGATGGACTGGATGACTAAATTACAAAGTGGGTGAATCACTTGCTGGACTGGCTCAAAGTTGTGGTCAATGATTCAAACTTCACCAAAGAATTTTAGTGCCTCAGGGCAGGAAAAAAACGTGCAACAGTATAGGCTAGTAACTGGCTGTCTGGGTAATGCTTCTGCAGAGAAAACATGAGGATCATGGTAGGAAACAAGTTAAACATGAGGCAGCAGTGCATCCTTGTAGTGACGAAGGCTAACAGCATGCTGTGATGCGTTAACAGGCGTACAGTAAATGGGCTGGGGTAAATTATTATTCTGCTCCGCATGGCACTTGTGAGGAGGTATGTGATGCTCTGTCTCCAGTTTTGTCACCCCAGTACAAGACGTGTGACCTGCAGACAGCCTAGAGGAGGGTCAGTGGCATCGCCAGGGGCTTGCAGTCCATGGAGAAAGGCTGAGGGAGCAGGTTTTCCTCAGTCTGGAAAAGGGAAGGCTAAGGGGGAAGACTAACAACAATCTTCCACAACATTGTGTGATTACCAGCGAAGACATCTTGAAAGTGCAATGATCACAAGTTCCAACAAGAGAAAAAGATTTCACCGTGAGAGTGGTAAGCACCAGAACAGGTGCCCAGAGAAGCTGTGGAAGCTTTATCCTCAGAGTTTTTCAAAATTTCATTAGCTCAGGCAGTTCCTGATCAAAACGATATAACTTTGACAACTGTTCAGCTCTGTGCACAAAGTAGTATGGGATCACCTGCAGATCTTCCTTCCAACCAGAACCGCCCTGTAACTCCCCCAGCCTAAATTCCAGCTCTGCTCCTGCTCTGTGTAGCATTAAGTAGTGCAGGATTAGTTCCTATCATAGTAATTCAGCAATAGGGTCATACAAACCTGGGCTATATGGCTTCCTACTTGTTGCACAAAGGTTGTGAACTGCATAAAATGACAGATATTCCTTCAAGGATTTAGCAAGGGTGATTTACCCAAGGTCATGCAGTCTATGAGAGATCTGGAAACAACTAAACACAGGTTTCCAGCCAGCTCACTGATTAATCAGCTATCCATTCTCAGTACGGTAGCTGCAGCTTCTACAGAAACAGGCCTGTTGAAGTGATGCCTTCCATCTGCACACCAAATTTTTTTACATGAGCCAATAGTAATTAAAAGTGTAAATCTTCAGTAAACTGAAAACTTTACAATAGAAACCCTGATGTTAAGCCCACTTCTTCTTTGTCTTTGAGTACATATTTTTGTTCTTGACAAAAGGTCAGAAGCATAACAATAATGTGTTCATATCCCCTTCAGCAGATATCTGTTAGATTCAGAAAACCAGTATGATCTTAGCTGTAGACAAAAGACCCTGACCAAGTAACAAAGAGCCAGAAATAGAAATGTGTTGGTTTTGAAAGAAAGGAGTCATATAATAACAGAGTATTTTCTATTTCTGTCTTGTATGCAAAAGCATCATGATTCTTAGTCTGCCCCATTAGTGCTTAATTAAAACTCCTGCAGATTCACATTGATTTGTAGATTTATTTTTTTTTAAGCCCCTTACATTGCCTCAAATATTATGGACTTATTTTAAGAAAAGAGTGAATTGTATTACTATATCAGTGATGCATCTGAAGTAACAGATAATAAAATCTTCAATATAAAAACATCCTGTCTATAGAAATATAAAAATATAGAAATCCTGTCTATACCCAGTTCAGATACAGATTACCGCCCAATAGTACAGGTCCATTACAATATTTTTTCCCCTTTTTTTTTTTTTCAAACTGTCAGATATTATCTATGGCAAGAGGCAGACTATAAGATATGATGAGCCAGTGGTTTGATCTGATATAGCAATCCTATGTCACCGTGATGAAAAAAATAAAACACACATGCAAGGATCCTCTTCTGTAACAAACCATGTTCCTCAAAATATTCACATTTGTACAGTTCCGATATGATATGTTGATATGGTGAAGAAAACCAGAAGGGCCATGTCAAAAATTATTATGTGTTCATCATTTTATAGCTGCAGAGGAAATAAGGTAGGAGAAGAGAGCAGCCTTGCCATTAACAATTCTGCACTGAGACCAGGTTAGCCATGCCTGTTATTTCACTTCTCCCTATGTCAGTTCAGATGGAAAGTACTGCACGCACAAAGAGCAATATGAGCAAGCTGACCCTAAAAACCTGACTCTCTTTCAAATATATGAGTTTTATTTGACCCATTTTCTTCCAAAGGGATGAATAAAATGACAGAAATCTTCTGCAAGCATTTTGTAAGAGAAAATTCCTAATCTGCACAGACTTCTCTGCAGTGGAGAAAATCATTGCTGGCAGGGCAAGGAACACCTCCATGACCTGAAGTAACAGGGTTTAAAGATAACTTGTGGTCTGTGCAGGTGAATTTGAGTTTGTAGAGACACCCACAAACCTCCTAGAGCAGGAGGCTAGAAGAGGGTTATCTTTACTGCAAGTCACCGCGGGATCCCTTTCTCATCAATGGAGAACTTGGCTGCATTGTCAGAGAGAACAGGTATAATTTATAAAACAAGCATCTGAAAGAGAATAGGTGAACTATAGTTTTTTCCATTGTCTGCTGAGTAAGTCTGTATTACTAACTCAGGCACATGTCTTACCTCTGCCTCTGTCCATGACACCACTTCCACTATCGATAACGCTGGTGCAACCGTGATTATAGTAAATACTGTAATTGAAGTTTTTCTCTATGAATAGGTTGGGTTGTTGTTTTTTTTTCTGAGTATCATATATCCTTAAACTGCGGTTCAATGTCTGAGGAAATTTATGTTAGTGGTATATTTCCTATAGCTCACATATAGTTGCTCAAACCTAGATGAGGTAGAGTTAAGCAATTGCTAGCTACATAATGCCCTTTTTTTGCTGGTATTGCCCACTAATCGCTATCTCTGGTGCAACTGAACTTTTTTTGTTGGGTTTTTTTTTCATAGGAGAAGGGCCAAATTTCTTGAAATGTAAGGCAAAGACATTGTTGGGCAAGACTTATCAGGTGGTTGCATGAGTAGTAGCCCTAAGTGAAAAGGAGAAGTCATGGAAAGGCCTAATGTTTAGAGGCAAGAAGGCATCCCAACACACAAAGGCCTCCATGACCTTTTCAGAATCAGCTTCTTTACAGCCCACTGAAAATGTTTATGTGGTGCCATCTACATAGACATCCTCATAAATGTGTGTCCACCTGAGTGAAATACTTGTCATTTTATTACCAGATAAATATTTCGAGTTTTGTAGTTCTCATATATCAAATTAAAAACACTGAGCGAATATTTCCTCATATCAGTGACTATCTCTTTTGATGCAGAGAAACAGATTCCGTCTGTCCTTTGATAACAAAACCTTCACTGACCATTCCAGATGGGATGGAAATTTTACTGTTCACATGGAGAGGACCATAAAGAAAGTTTCAATTACAGAACTATTGGATTTGTTGGGTCTACATGTTTCAGATTGATTTTTTCCTTCCTAATATAGACCATTCTGTAAGAACCAAATGTGGTCTTGTCCACATTTATTTTTACCCGGAGGTGTATGGTCAGAAGTGAAAGCAAAGAGCACTAACATAGTATAAGATCACAGGCAGCTCAGGATGGATGGGTGCTCAGGAGGTCTCTGGTCCAGCCCTGCCACAGCAGGCTCACTGCCGAGGTCAAGGTGGGCTGCTCAGGGCTGTGCCCCCTTGGGGCTGGAAACACCCCAGATGGAGCCAGCAGAGCCTCCATGAGCAGCCTGTGCCTCTGGCCCCCAGGGAAACATGCTTTCAACTGCTGTAGAACTGAAACAATGCACAGAAACAGATGACCTCTTCTTTACACATCACCATACTTCCTAGAAGATCTGCTGAGGTACATGTACAACAGTATTTATTATTCCACCACAAAATGTGACTGTGGTGATAAAATACTTACTGTGAAGAAAAGATAAAAAATATTAAGGATAATGCTTGTTTGAATAAGCAGGCTATACAATATATATCCACATGCTTCTGTAGAAGAGAAATTTTTAGTCTAAATGTAATATCCAAATATCAAAAATAAGGACAACAAGTAGTCATCATTTCCAGGGGAAAGACGCATTTCTTTCTTACCACTGGTTCTGAGACACATGAAGCAATGTCATACCACACTTCTACTTCCCATACAATATTCTGTGAAATCTAAAGCTTCAGTATTATATACTTCATGTCAGAACTCACTCTGCTTCTCCAGTCCAAAAGGAGATGACAGAGAATGTAATGACAGTAAGTCCCAAATCCACTGTGAATGAGAATGTAAGCTTTTTTCTGGCCTGAGGACAACCGAATCCTACTGAGAATATAAAGTCAACATAAGATTAGGGGTAAGTGTATAGAAGTCAAAGACACTGGTTTAACTATAGAAAAATAGAAAGATTTTTGATGTTTGAAGAACATTGAAGAGATATTTTCAGTACATTCAGTCTTCAAATGTGATTTGCAGGTTGGCCTTTGGTGATAGGTCTGTTTCATGTCCATTTCTTATTTGACACCTGCAACAAGAAAAGAATAGATCATCAGCAAATGTGTAAAAATCCTCCAATGTTAAGTCTTAGAACTATGATTTCCAGACCTGGCCTTCTAACTGGATTAAGTTAGATGAACACAGCAAAGTCACTAACCCTTTCTGCTGTAAAGTCTTTGAGTTTACTTTCCTGTCAAATTATGGCAGAGAAATTTAAAAGCTATTTGAATGAGTGTCCTTCAGCAATAATACCTTTGAGTAATGTTCTGAGTATTATTTCTGAGTCTTTAAAGTTATCATTTCATAATATTTATTTAGCTCATGCTGGAAGTGAATATTTCAGGCATGTTCTTCAGGTTAATACAGTATTTTGTCTGTTTAGTTATCAAAACCAAAACTCTACACACAAAATACTTTAAGAATTACGCCACTTAATAAACTGCAGTCAGGTTATTAGATTCCAAATATGATCTTTGGTTTATAATCACTATGTCCAATGGAAAAATAATCTAAACCTATTTTTTAAGAAAATCCATATCTACTGACAAAACAAAGGAATTCTAAAGAACCACTATCAGTTTTCATCCTTCCCTGAGAGCAGGTGGTGTAAACACATACAAGCGTATTTCCAAAGCATCTCCTGATATCAGAACATGCAGCTCTCCGGTGATTAAATTAAATTCTTAATCACTGGAGATAAAAGATGCAGGACATCTTTTATCAGCTCTGAAATAATTTATTTTATGTGACTTGGAACCAGCTGTAGTTTTCTCAATTCCAGAGAAAAATATATTAGTTTACCAGAACAATTCTACATCACTAAAGTTAAAATGAAAGAGTGGAGTTACATTCCTGGCAAAGACAGGCACTTATTTAAAGCAGCCAGTGACAGTGCTTGCAAGATACTAGATTGTAAAGTTATTTATTATAAAGCGCATTTTGTTCAGACCTGAAAATTCCAGGAGTTCAAAAACCATGAGCCAGGTTTCCAAAAACTTCACTATCTTTAAAATTGTAAGATTTATTTTATATACTTTAATTGAGACTTCAGTGATCATGCTATCTGTCCACTAGTCTCCACGAGTCACTTCTGGGCACTAATAATTACTAATCAAATTTTTACAGAGGTATTGGGTCTCACAAAGTTTCTGCAAGTGTAACGAAAACCTCTCATTAGGTGGAGTGCTGGTGGTGCACCTGGTGCTGGAAGGGCAGGGGCAGGTCAGTGCTTCTTTCTCTTGCCCAACAGCAGCAGCAGCCAGTGGTCACCATCTCCACCACTTTGAATCAATTGGTGCTTGCCAGAGCAGCATTATAGATAGTTAAAGCAAACGAGGTTTTGGGGGGAGGTTAGTATCTTTTGCCGTGTGAGAAAAAAACACAGGAAAACAGGTTTCCTCAGTTCTGTTTGTTCACGGAACGATTTGTTTTAAGAATCAGGTTTTACTGTTTAATACTTCTTGTTTTGTGTCCTCAGGGTACCTTAGAGTCAATTATTTCAGCCTTTCTCTGCAGGTAGGAACTTACTTTAATTTTTTTTATTGACAGCTTCCATTCTCACAGTACTGGAGGATGTAGCTTAAAATAAAAGCCCAGAACCAAAACAAACAATCAAGCAAAACAAAATAAAAACCAACCAAGCAAATAAAAAAAAAAAAACCAAACACACAAAAAAAAACCAACCACAGTCTGAGATATGTGAAAAAAAATCAATAAATAACAAAAATGGGGAAGGATCTTGAGTAGGCAAGATAAACTGTGACTAAACTATTGTCAACAGATTGTTACCTGTATTATTTCTTAAAGTCCTCCCATAATAGAGATGCAAAAACTTTCCTGGGTGCCCTTGTCATGGTTTGAGCCCAGAGAGCAACTGAGCACCACACAGCTGCTCACTCACCCTTTCTCCCTCAGGAATGGGAAGGAGAATATACAATAAAAATCTCGGGAATCAAGATAAGGAAGGATGATTCATTCATTATAATTATGGGCAAAAGACAGACTCGATTGGAGAAGAGAACATCTATTTAATTCAAACACCACCACTTAACAGACTAGGACAGTGAGAAATATAACCACATCTTAAAAACACCTTCCCTCCACCCCTCCCTTCTTCCTGGGCTCAACTTTACTCCAGATTTTTCTATTTTCTCCCCCTGAGAGATGCAGGGGCCAGGGAATGGGGGGGTGCAGTAAGTCCTGCTGTTCCTTCCTCCTCAGGGGGAGGAGTCCTTGCACTCTTCCTCTGCTCCAGTGTGGGGTCCCTCTTACAAGAGACAGTCCCTCACAAACTTTCTCTGACATGAATCCTTCCCAAACTGCTCCAGTGTGGGTCTCTTTCACATGTTGTGGTCCTCCCTGCACAAAACTACAACAGCGGGGGCTTCTCACAGAGTCCCGGCCTTCCTCAGGCACAGCCACCTGCTCCAGCGTGGGATCCTCCACAAGCTGCACGTGGGCCCCTGCTCCACTGGTGACCTCCATGGGCTGCAGGGGCACAGCCTGCCCTCTCACCACAGGCTGCAGGGGGCTCTCTGCTCTGGAGCATCTCCCCATTTCCTCCTCCTTTCTTCAGCTGGCCTCGGTGTTTGCAGAGGTGTCTCCCTTGCAACTCCTCCTCACAACTCCAACTCATCCTCCCAGATTCCCCTTCTTAAATATGTTATTGCAGAGGTGCGGCCACCATCACTAATTGGCTCAGCCTTGGTGCAGAGAAGCAGACCCGACTTGGAGCCGGGAGAGCTTCAAGAAACTTCTCACAGGGACCACAGCTGTAGCCTCCCTCCCCCCTGTTACCAAAACCCCACCATACACACAAACCCAACACACCCTGTTCCAGTGTTCCAACCTTACCAACACTTCCAGTAGCTGGCACTGCTGTTGCTAATGCACTACTTGAGAACAGCAGGAAACCTCTTACTAACAAGGACAAGATGATCCTTGTAGGTCCTTTCCAACTGAAATTTTCTAACAACTTGATGCTCCTTAGCCATAATGTGAAGGACAATGATGTTTTCCATTTACCCTAACTTTTGATTACACCGGGAAGAAAGGACCTCACAAAGGCATCCTGTCAATGAAATATTTTTACAGAAACAAGTCCAGCAAAATTAAGGCAGAAGAGAAACAGTCATGATCCAAGTTCTTACCATCACATCTACAGCTACACAAATAATATAAATGTGATGCACAAAAATTTTTATCACTTACTGTTAAGTAAAATATTTCCTTAAGGGGCAGAACTGCTTTGTTGCACTTTAACCTTGGAAGAATCCTCACTGAAAAAGCCTTAAAATTTAAGTCCATGGTATTATTTTCCATGTATTCTGGACAAATGCTAGCTGACACCTTTCTGTAGAAAACAATATAAAGGCTCATTCAGAGACACCTTCAAGATGCCACCTACTTACAGCTTCCCAGACTACTTCTTTTCAAGCCTAGAATTAAGAAATTTTAGGGGTCTAGTACTATGCCATTTCCTCTTTGACTGACAACAAGTATGACCCAAGATTTGACCATGGGCATATATATACATATGAAAGATTGAGACACAAGAGCAAAAATTTAATTCATACCAATAACATCTGAATAAATTCCTTGTTAAAATATTAGAAGAAAAGCAGGACCTGTATGTGTTTTCATATGATACAGAACAATTTTGTTCTGTAGATATTCCTTAAAAAATCAAGATTGGCGCAAGTGGAACTGATACACATCTACCATGACATTATTTCACTGTGAATGCTCTAAGGTCTGAATATTTGTCCCTCTGCAGCATTCTGAAAGCAAAACCATCATTTAAATCTAATTATTTTAGCCCAGGGAAGATATGCATTTATAAGGAAAAATCTGATAGCTGTAAACGAGTCTTAGAGCAACATTCACATGCCAAATAAAATTATTTCTCTCTCATAGAAATTATGCAACTCTGTTTTCAGCATCATATGCTTCATATTTTGAAGAGAGCACTTGTGTGAATGTATGCCTGATTATTTAATAGTGCAGAGATCCTCAGAGTTTTAAAAAGCTTCTAGAATAATATGGCTATGACTTTGAGTCTGAATTTGCAAAGAACAGTGATCTTTTTTATCTTCAATATCAATGGCAAATGTGTTTGTTCTCCCTTCTCCTCTCACAAAGGAGGTTGTAGCCCCAGCTGAGCTGCAGGTACAGGAACCTGCCTTTTGCCATGTTTTGCTGTACAGCAGTCCCTGGGAGACCAGGAGTCTCACTAACACCTGATTGATCTGACTGTACAACCTTCTTTGGCAAGGCAAACCTCTGTATAGCACCACTAGTTTTCACTGACTCACATCCTTCTTGAAGGCTGCTCCTCACAGCGTGTTTCATGCAGCGTGGTGGTCAGCGGGCTGTGGCTCAGGGAGTGCAGGTGAGATCCCAGGCTGATAGGTATCTACTGTTGCATGAGTCCTGCAGACAGAGAATCCTCTTTGTCACCTCTAGAGGAACCGCTTGCTGCAGACTCAGAGGCTGTTAACATAACCTTCCTTGCCACTCCCTGCCATGTCTGACAGTCTGTTCTTGGGGTGCTGCTTCCTGAGCAAGTCTCTAGGAAGCGGACACTTCTGAGCTGCCAGCACACCCTAACCCATGCCTCCTCAATGCCTCTGTTGCAGCTGGTCCCCTCCCTTTGCTGTTTTCACTCAGATTCATTTCTCTCCCCAATACCATACAGGTTTTGATGCAAGACAAAGCAGAGGCTTATTTACAAGAGTTGAAGGTAATAAATTCAGAATTATACCTGCAGGACCGCTAGCACAGGTGACATAAAATGTAATTCCGAACAGTAGAAGCTTCCTGGAGTTTTCCGGTGTTTCACACAAGGCCCTTGTGGCATATGTTGACTTGAGAAGCTGATGTTCCTCTTTCATGAAATAGTGACTGTCAAGTAAGCCCAACAAGCTCTAGAGGATTTCTCTCTTTTCTCCAGATACACCAAGCTTGGCTTCTAGCTTCAATTCAGGGTCATGCCAGTGGCTCACATTTTGTGCTACTATTGTGGTTTAGATTTTCCCCACTGTGCCATCCCCATCTGCACTACCCAGATGCAGTCACATTAGGGATCCAGAAAGTGCAAAAGCAGAGCCCGCTTAGCACAGTCTTTTCTGATGTGGGAAGGGTGGGGAAAGACTGAGGAAGGTGGACTTCCCACTAATTCCCACTGTTAAATTGTGCTAGTTGTGCGTATTGTTATTTTAAGGTCTATAAAATTTGCCTATGAATCATCTTTACTGTCATTATTAAATCTTCATTAATTAGAATTATTAAAAATAATTAAACCAAGTAACCTTCATTCAAAATATGTCATATCTATTTTATTAAAATTTTGGCTTTTGGTGTTCTTCTAGCTTTTTGCTTCAGACTGCACAGACAGCTTTTATGAATAAAATTTTCCAGAAAGATGGAAGACTCTGTCTGTACAGCTATCCACTTGTGTCTCCTCCCCAAGTACCTGTTCTCAGCTTTTAGGTCTCAGGAGCAGAGTCAAAAGGAGCTCCCCTCAGAAGTGCGGCATATGAGTCTGGGGATTTTGTACCAGTTACGTCTAAGAAATACTCAGAGCCTGAAGTCAGGATAAGAAATGACAAAAAAATAAACTGAAAGTCAGAGTAACTTTGTTCTTGAGAGACCTTGCAAATTATCCAGCCCTGACAGCCCTGACTGCCTGGATTAGCCAACTTTCAGAGAAATAAAGCCTTCATGATTGTTTCTCTCTTGGACATTGAAATTACTTCCAGTCTCTCCTCAGGGTGCCTCCAAAGGGACAAGCACATTAAGCCACTAAGCCAGTTCTTCTCAAAACAGCCACTAAATAAAGAGGCCAGAGGAAAAACAGGAACTGTAGGTAGCTGTGAAACTATACACTGCAGGGTTATTAAATTTTTTTAATTCTGCTTTTGTAAAAGCCTAGGCAATTACTAGAAATTCATAATTTTAAATACAATTGTAAAATAACATAATTATATAAAGAACAGTTGGAAGCAACCCTGAGAATATCAGTTAGCCCAAGTCTGGAAGGATCAATTATCCCTGTGTCATTCATGAAAGACATATGGCTAAACTGTTTTTAATATCTCCAGCAATTAAGATTTTACAGCCTCTGCAGACGTCTGCTCATACAGCGCAATTTTTGACTAGCACTGTCACTTTGCCTTATAAGTCAGAAGTGTTTCCTAGGACCTAACTTGATCTTTTCTTGCTGAAAACAAAGCCTATTACTGTTTCTTTATCTACCAAAGACTTGGAAAGCAGTTTATCCTCTCATTCTTTGCAGCAGCCTTCTGTACACCTGAAGTCTCTTACATTGGCCCAACTATTTCCTATTCTGTGTCTTACCTGGGTCCAGTTTTTTCAGTATTTCCCCAAAGGCCATATTTTCTCCCAGACTCTCTCTGGTTGCTTCACATGTTTCTCAAAATGTAATGACCACAACAATCCAGCTTGGCAATACAGGTCTGAGAGGAACAGAAATCCTGTGGGCTGCCTTTCTGAATATACATCCTAGACATGATGTTCACAGCTGTACAACCTTATTAACCTATGTTCAGTTTGTGGTCCACCATAAATCCCACATTCTGTCTTAAAAATCTGGTATTTCATCCTATTTCTGTTTGCATATTCCTATATACCTGTGTTGCTGTTAAGCTTCATCTTGGATTTTCAGACCAAATTGTCAAGATCTGTCAACATACCTGCAGTCTTTCTTCCCTATTCTCTTTAACTATTAACCAGAGAATTTTGGCATACACTTTATACTTTCAACACCACACAAGTGTGTTATCTTGCATACACAAGGTAATACTTTTTCTCTTCTCCCTTGTTTGTCCTTCTTGAGCATACTATATCGATTTATGTTCATCTTCTGGTCATATGAGTTATCCCATCTCTGTTATGTCAGTTACTTCACAATAGTGATGAGATTCAGTTTCCTGTGTTAATATATAGTATCTATGGTATATAGATAGAAACCTTTGATGGGCTGATCAGCTATTCCCATTTTCATTCATTCTAAAAAATACCTTAGTGACTTAGTGTTTAAGAATAGTCTTTATGTATCTAGATCCTTGTTGCTTACATTTAGCTAGGATCTTGTCATCCCTAGCTGGTATCCCTCATTACTAGGTCAGCAAGAGAACATAATAGGATAACCTAGGTTGGCAAGATAATTCACCATTTTTGTGAGGTGAACATTATGACAGCAGATCATTAAACGTCATTCCCTATTGAAAGGACCAAAGCTCACGTTCTTGATGAACCTTAAGGTAGTCAAAATGTGAATTTCAGTTACAAAGAAAGTAATTACACATGCAAATGTGTTGATTACTTATGGAAATTATAGGTTACATGACTACCTGTTCATTTGCATGCACAATTACCCAAACTGAATAAGAAACCATGACAAATTTAATGTGCCAATTGGGTGTGCAATCAGGCATTCTGCTAACTCACACCTAATTGGGCACACCTCATTTAGAAAATTGTTTTCCTAGTTTTCTGCTTACCTTTTGGGTGAAGGCTCTATGATAATTTTTTCACAGTTATAAAATTGAACAAAAGGAACTCATAGTTGCCCACAAAGAACATACACAGCAACACTGTCTATAAGCCTTTTTTTTTTTTTTTTCCTCCCAGTTCAGCCTTGTCTAAAAACTATACAAGGTCCCACCAGGCCACAATGTTGGTGTTGTCATTAATCAGATTACAGACTCACTAGATTCCACAGCAATCTATTAAACTTTTGAGAAGAATTTGACACCAATAACACCAACATGCAGAGATTATGACTGACTTTTCTTTGAGTCTTGGGACTCATAGATTGTATTATCTACACATAGTACTTGTGCAGCATGAAGTCATGTTTTTAACTAGGATGGCATTTAATTCACTGAGGACCAGATTTTCACTGACAGACAAACACAGATGTTTGTGGATGCCTGATTTATGTGCATAAATGTCAGCTGCATAATCACAAATCAGGTATCTGTGCATATACACACATATTCTAAGTGGCTGTACACACAGGCAAACAACTGATATGAGTATACAGATCCACTTCTAAGTTAGAGATGGGCTAATACTTGGAGTGCAGTACTAGCTCCCACATTCATAGAAAATAGCTGAAGAAAGATCCCATGATAAAGCATGAAAAGATTTCAGGAGAAATTCAGGGTCAATAAATGCAAAATAAATCCCATGAAGAGAAGTAATTGTAATTCTATATGTACAGCAGCAGGCTTTCAGTAAGATTTTATGACTCAGAAATAAGACTTTAGAGATACTGTGAAAATTCTTTGAAAATGTTAGCCCAGTGATCAACAGCAGTCACAAAAACAATTAGAATATGTGGATCTATTAGGAAAGGGAAAGGGAGGAAAACTCATATATTCACTGAATAAAATCCTTGTGCATTTCTGTCTCAGATGCTGTGTGTAATTCCGGCCATCACGTATCAGAAATCATGTAGCAAATATCTACTGGTAAAGTAGAAACAGAAGAGGCAGTGAGAAACGTGAAAAGGATTATCAGAAGTATGTGATGGCCTCTGAGGACAAATTACATAGAGTAGGATGCTTCTTAAAATTTAGAAAGATGTAATAGACATTTATAATGGGGTTTTTTACATTATTACAGAAAATATAAATAGAGAACGATGGTATATTATTTTTCATAATATAAAAAATAAGGGACATACGATGAAATTATATGCAGCAGGTTTAACACAAACAAAAAGAAGCAAAGTTTTATGCAGCACACAATTAAATTGGGGGACCTTTTGCCACAGGATGATTTAGATAGCACAAATATGAATAGGTCCAGAGGTTTTTTAATAAATCTCAGAAGATCTACTAAAATATTTTGAAATAAGACATTGGAGATGTGACTCTGCTTCAGTAAACTCCTAATCCACAGTGCCAGAAGGGCAGAGTGCATCAGGAGAGGTGACCCTCTGCCCTTCCTGTTTCTTGTAGTCTTTTCCTAAGCATGAAATGTTGTTTACTGGCAGAAACAGACACTAGTCTAGGTGAACCTTTGACCTTACCCCATATGGCTATGTTTATAATACAACTTTTGATCCTTTCCTTGGGAACTTCTACCTAGTAGCTTTTTCCTGTCTTGTGTGCTGCTCTTATTTTCATCTAAATATAATCTTTGTTCTCATTCTTATTGAGCTGCAACCTATTTTTTTCAGACCATTTCTCCAATTTTTCAAGATCATCATATTTAAATCCATTTCCTCACATCTTCTTTAGTAACAATGATCACCTGAAGGAATGGCTGATGACAGTAACTCTAAATCTTACATCTGCACAGTTAAATTACCCTAAAGCTTGTTAAACTGACTGATGCCATATACAAGGGAATTATGGTATTTTAAAATTGTGATGTATGTGTCTGGATAGATCTGGAAATACAGGATATTATGGTTCCCAAAAACCTACATGATTTTCCTTGCATGCTGTTATTTTGCATAATATCATTATTAGTATGGAACATCCTAAGAGTTGTTTCTGATCTATTAATATTTATAAGATTGGTGCAGCTACCGTTCTCAGTTTGTAGGCACCTGTTGGAGTAAGACAAATTAAAAAACAAAAAATACTTATTGTAATATTAGTTTACATGATCTCATATTACATTTTCAAGGTAGATTTTCCTTCTTTTACCAAATGCTAATACTTAGAGACACAAAAACACTGATGTACTGAAAGCCTGGCCTTCAGCCAAAGAACCTGGAGTTTATTTTCACTCCTGCCAGTAGATCTGGGAAGCGAAAGGGTTGCTAAGTGCAATATGATGTTGCTCCCTCTGAAGAGGAAAAGCATGTTGACTAGCAGAGTGCCATGCTAAAAGGTCAGTGGAGACCTACGTTTCCCAGGCTTAGATTGAGGCAGATCACATGCATGTCTGGAGGCAACAGCCTGTGCAGATACCCTTTCACATACCTAGAAATGTGTTGCACAAAGGGCGAGTTGGGAGACATCTAAACTAATCATTCAGAAACAGAGATGGAAGGAAGGAGAGGAGGGAAGAATGTGGACAATTTATCTTGTGTTGCACCTCTTTCCATTAAGAGAGTTAATTGTCTTCTCCTGAAGTGGCCATCTTTCTTTCAGAAGATAAGGAAAAGCCAGTGCTTTTTAAAATAGTATGTCTGGAGCAGAGGGCTTGCACTGCTGCCCAAGCACCCCCACTCCTTTTGTCCAAGATCACAGTGTACTAAGACCTCTCTCACAACCTATGATAAACAATTTGAGTAGTAAGGGAGAGGAAGCTACCAGCAAGAGAGGAGCAAGAAGAGGTATCTTCATTCCCTTCCACTGAAGATGCTACACCTGATACTAAACCACTTTTCATGAACTTACCTGAAAGTATGCTGCACCTGGGTTCCAGTTCACGCTCCTAGTTGTAAATACCCTCAGTGAAATTAGGCCTAAAGAAATATTTAAGTACTTTTCTCTTTAGAAGATGTTTTGATTTAGATTCTGTAACTCAGCCCCCAAGATGAATATATCTATGGTTTTCTTTAATGAGATTTCTAACTTGTTTGACAAAAGTAATTAACAACTTTGCCTTTTCTAAGGTGTTTGATTTAGTATCAGATGTGAGTCTTATTATAAAATTAGTCTTTTATAAACCAGTAGAGAACACATTAAATGGATTAAGAACTCACTAATTGGCAGATGCCCAAATGCAGCTGTCAATGGAGACTCATGCTAAAGTGAGGAATATTCTAACAGGATGATCCCTTCGCAGGGATTAATTCAATAATGTTTTATCGATGCTCTCAAATAATACACAATAACACTGCTGGTAAAACGTGTGAAGGACACATAGATTGTCAGAACAGCAGATAATCATGATGAAAACATCTAACTTGTCAATGTGGGCACACCCAAACAAATAATCTTTTAAATGCCAAGTATCTCTAGACCAAAACATCTGGACCATGCCTGTGAAATTAAATACTGCATATGGAACAAGGACTCAGTGAGAACCACACAGGAAGAGCAACTGAGCATGAGCTTCTAGAGTGATGACAAGGTGAAAGGGGGCTCATGAAGTCACTGAAAGTATGTAAAGAGTGGAGCAGAGGCTGGAAACGAGAGCATACTTCCATATGTGACACTACTGAGGCCAGCACATGAATACCAGTAGAGAAATTTCCAAGAATTGTCACTATCTTCACACACAAGCAGCAGCCTTGCTCACAGCCTCTTGCTCATCACATCCTATTTTACCTTTGTGTAACATCTATTGGATGAAACACGGGAATTGTTTCAGGAGCAGGAGAGTGCTGTAACCAGCAGGCAGCACAGCATTACAATGCTTACAGCCCCTTTCCCTCTGCCCCTGTTCCTTCATGTTCAGTGTCAGTGCTGCTCAGTGCCACATCCCCAGGTCAGAGAAGGATGTATGAGTGAGTGGCCCTCTCACTCACACCCCATATCCATGCTTCCCCCCAGCCTGATCTGGTGTACAAAATGGAGATGGGAAATGCATATCCCTTCAGGTCAAACCTGAGACTCTTCACTGTTAGGAGCATTTGTTGAAAATAGCCTGTTATATGAAAAGTGGGTAGAAAAAACAGTTGCATTTTTAAAGGCTAAGACCTTCTTGTTTTTTTGAAAGAAAGGGTGCAGATCATTCCCTTCAGCAGATGGGCTGTGGGTTCTGAGTAGTAGGGAGGATGCACTCAGTCTTCTAACCCTTTCATGGCTCTATAGTGAGGGCAAAAATGCACTGCATTTAGTCAACAGAACTTGACTTGATGATTACATGACGACTGGAAAAGCATTCTTTATTCTAATGAAAATACATGCAAGCATTTACCTCACCAACAAGGCTTGATATATGGCTGCAAGTTTCTGGACTTTTGGACAGACACAAATCAGCTAAATATATTATTTTTTTCAGTAAAATAATCTTTTCAAACACACCACATTACTGACATTCTTAAAATAAATATGTTTGCATAGTAACACAATAAGTTAAAAGTTTATTATAAATAGTCAAAAAAGCTTTCTAATAATGAGAAATTTAGACCCACAAGGTTTCTCTTTGCTTGCTACAAACAAGATAAATGACACATTACAAATTTATGTTATAAAGAAGAGTTCCCCTTCCTCAACGTGTTATTTTTCTCAGATTACATACCTGAAATAAGCATACGTAAAGTACTATTGTTGGTTAAGAATATACCAAGTTACTAAATATGCATCTACAGTTTAATGTCCTTGGAGTCACAGCACTGCTGAAGATTAACCTTTCAAGCTTCTTAGAAAACACAGAAATGCCTAATAAGGTTTTTTCTTGATGTTAAAACTTCCCAGTTAACTAGTTTAGACTGCTTAAACTAACATTTCAGACTCATGCATAAATACATCACAAGATAAATTAATCTTGTTACTCTACTAACAGGAATCCTTTCTCCCACCAAATTAAAATATATACTGATGCCCGAGGTCCAAATACAGTCTTAAAAACATTTAACTCCTCACCCAAAAGTATACCTGCTTTCTGCTTGCACAGATAGTGGTTAAAAGTCTTAGTAAATATCTTCATAAATATTAAAATATCAAATTTTGACAAATATTATAACATGGTCAGTACTAATATCTTCCCTTATACTCTTGGATTTTCAGGTCATCACCATATCAGAAAAAAAAATCTGACTCGTGACCAGCCCATGCGTGAGAGTAGGCAGACATATGCCTTTGTGCTAAGCACATACTCTTGTTCTCCTCCTAAAGCAGGCAGGAGAAAAGAAGGACCTTCTCTGTCCAGCTGGAGGGGAGTCCTGCCTTCACATCCAAGGAGAGAGAGAGGTGCGTGGAGGTTATGATCACAGCAAAAACTAAAACTATGTTAGGTTATAAAATGTCTATTCTTCTTTAAAACAAATGTTTTGTCCTCTATAGCCTCACAGGTCTTCAGGGAGCTTCATGCCATCCAGGCTGGAGACTCAAGCCTGCTCTTCTCCTGAATCCTTTTTTGGATAGACAACAGGAGGCCATGGGTTGGAGACAATTAATTTAATGTCATGGAGGATGGGGAACATTATGCAGACACTCTCAAAGGAGGGTCTGAAGCTGCAGTCAGAAGCCACAAAAGCATCTGAAGCTGCACTGTTATTATAAATTCTTCCTCCCCTTATATTCACAGTTGCATTTTTATTTATGAATAATGTGCTCAGTTCTCTAGCATGAAACCAAGCTAACTCCTAAACATACCATGTTTGTTCTCCGTAATCCCAGAGGAAAACTATGATTAATATACAATGTCTTTATGCAAAAATTTAAACTCAGTAGGAGAACAGCTAATTAATGTCTTTTAGAGATGCCAGCCATCCTAAATCATTGGCAAATACAAGTCCAAGAGATCAGATTGCCACAAAACCTATCAGTGAGGTGCAATAGATTGCTATGATTAACAGTTCCGAATGGATTCCCATGGAAGGAATGATTGATTTCCAATAAAAAGCCTTGGATTCACAATAGGGAAGCTACCACCCGCTTCTGTTTAAGAAGAAGGTCTGAAATTTATAAACTAGTTTGTATACAGCATTTTCTTTTCCTGCTGTTAATTCTGTAAATTACCTTTTAACCACTACTGACACCATTTATTATTTGCTCATTAGACTTAGGTGGTACTACCACAGAATTCTCAAAACAAACCAAGAAAATATTGTTCAAACCTGTGTAGTAATCATTGTTATCATCTGCCCCTCCATGGAAATGTGACAGGAGATAATGATACAAAAAGTAGGCAGAAGTATAGACAATTTCATGGCTGGAGCCAGAAAAAGGTAGAATACCGATGATCAGGAGGGTAAGAGCTATTTGATGTGTTATCAGCTCAGGCAGTTAATGAAAAGACAGAGAGGAGGGTTTTTTAAATTGCTAAGAGGAGTAAACTGTCATTCTGAAATAGACCTCGGAAAGTCTTGATTCCTAATGAAATAGATATCGTCTGGCCACACTTGGTTTTCAGGCTCCCGAATCTTCTGATGCTACTCTCAGTCATTCTGAAAAATAGCCAAATTCAGATACATGAGCAATATGCAGGCTTTGGCTCTGGGTATGCAGCCTGTCTCTTTTGAAGGAGAGCCATACATCTCTTGGTCCATCTCCAGATTCCTGTGTCTGACTGCACAGCTAGCAGTAGCTCTGGTTGCTTTCAACACCCCATGGCAAAGGGTGTGTATGTGCTTACAGAAGTGTTAAAGGAGAGCAGTTTCCAGCATTAGAGTAAACTCCAACTCACACACCGAGATAAGTATCCTAATACTTTAAATGCTTTGCTGTGATCTCTTCTCTAACCTCCCTTTTGCTCTTTCGCCTCCTTTATAGCCTGCAGATTCAAGGGTAGTTGTCCATTTAAATGACAAGTGAGTACAAAAATATTTTGCTGCTGACCAGTGCAAGTAGCAAATAATAACCCTTCCTGTGCAGACTGGTGGGCCAGGCATCAGAGCTGTGTCTCCATTCCCTGTCCACACATGAGTCAATGTTAAGCCAGTGGTCAAACTCACAGAGTCATCGCTCAGAGCAGAGGTCTGTAATTGATATCACCCAAACAAATTACAGTAACCACCATCTCAAACACGTAAGCATTGCTCATTCTGAAGATTTTCTGCACTTTATGAAAAATAAAGAGTAGTTCAGAATTTAAACATGTGGTAAATTCCAACAGCATCACTTAAAACAGCTTTGGATCTCCAGATTGCAATACCCCATTAGCAGAAGGGGTGGGAATACCTCAGAGTGAAATCTCCAAGGCGAAGGCTTTGAGCCTCCATTGCTGTTTGAATAGAGGCTGATTTTTTCAATAAAGATATTTAGCTGACCACAGAAGAACTCTTCTCCAGATTTATAGGTGATGAGTCCTTAAATCCAGCACAGGGCCCTATGATTTTTGGATTTTTTTATTTTTAAGAAATTAAGGAAAACTTCAAACTGTGATATGCACCTATCCCAAAAGCTAGTTTAATGTTCAGTGTGTGCTGAATGTGAGAAGAGGCACTTTTTGTTGAGATCCACTGTACTGTCTTTTATTGATCCATCACTATGCAGATGAGTTGTTCTGGAAGCCTGAGCTTACATTCCCTGCACTTCTGAGGACTTGAATATTCACCAAATAAAGATAAACTTGGAAAGTCTTTAGGCCATAACACAGTACATTCCTTTTGCCTTGCCTCTGCAAAGAGTAGCCAGGGCACATTTCAGTACTTACAGCATGAGTCAACATGTCTTCTGTGAAGGGCAGGGGCAGATGTGTGTGCAACAGTGCCTCTTTGAAGACAAAAGCCCTGATTAAATATATTTTATTAAGAAAGAATTTTCCTTTAGACACCTACCTTTTCGTTACAAATAAAAGATGTCAAAGGGCTTCCTCCTGTTGTTTAATAATTCGTAAGGGAAACATTCTCTTTTCTACACTGCCCCTGTGCAGTGCATATGCTGTTTCAGATTCCCATTATGCCTCCCTTGTCAGTCATACCAACAGCTTATCCTAGCTAGAATTTCTGCTTTAGGATGTGGTGAGTATGGCTTAGAAGTGACTCTTCCTTTTTATTGACTAGGGCGTACAGAACTAGATCACAAGTAGCTGAAGTTTGGTTAACTGAATCCCACACATTTTGACTCAAATTATAACCATCAGCTGTTTTTATTGTACATTCTCCTTCACATAAATATCCAGCACCTGTACTTTTGCATCAAAAGATCACAGGATCACAGATTCACAATGCAAAACATAACATCTGGAGCATAAATTATATGAAGAATCCTGTCTCAGGATGTAGTATCTTCAAAACACCGTGTGGTACATTTAATTTGGCTAAAGAAGAAGCGGTGAGCAATTTAAGTGTCATCATAAAGAAACAATGACCTATCATAGATGCAGACAAAGAGGAAGTAAAGAGAATGATTTTCAGCTTGGAAAAAATTATACAGGTAGTTGTAAGTATAGTATAATTGTAAGTATAGATACAGATAGACTTTGGGAAGCTCTTCACCAGTGATAGGAAAAATATTCAGGTAACAAACAAGTTTCCATATGGCAGAAGGCCAGATGATTTTATCATCTGAACAGAAATAAAAACAATACTGAAATTATATGTCATATACCTGGATACAATTCTGTTGTGAATGAGTTCAACCACCAGGAGCTATACAGCCCAGTTCCTCTGAACCTAATAGTTGCCCTCCATTCCTAGTGCCGTCCTTCAGGCACCCTGCTCTGTGTTCTGACACCAGGCTTAGGCAATCTCATTACCATAAGGCAGCTTTTAAGAGCCAGGAGTGATTCAAATGCATTTTTCCTCAGTCCTAGTCCTTTGAATTATAGAACTGTGATTTTGGACGAACTACATGACAATGAAGCAATTAATTTTTTTTCTAGTCATATTCTGAAGAATTGTTACACTCAGGAAGAAAACAAAGGATCTTTCTGGATACCAAATTTTTCCTTTAACACCTTTAACCAAACCTGGTTAAAGTCTGTATGCCAGACAGCTTTTCCAGCTGGCTTGCCCTCACACTATTGTTTTAGAAAATACACTAATCTCTTTTTTCTTTTTTTTTTTCAAAAAAAAAAAAAAAAAAAAAACAAAAAAAAAAAAAAAAAAAGCCACATTTCCTCCATTCTTATGCAATGTACTCCATGAGGGAAGAAGCAGAACCAGGATACAGCTCTCTACTTAATTCCCTTGCTTACCAATTCTCCCCTCACATTATCTTCAATGTGGACACCAGTCAAGGGCAATGGTCCTGCTAATAGAAACCTCCTGATTTCAAAAAACAGGGAAAAAACATTCAGTTTTCCCAGTTTGCTATTTCAGACATAATAGAATTCACATATCCAGATTTTGATCACTGTAGTGTAGGTGTCTGAATGAGAGTTAGTCACTTGGCTCCTTTTACCAAGAGTGATGGGTTCCACAGAGCACAGATCATCTCCTAGGCAAGATGGCCTTAACGATGAATTTTCTTCTCCACTGATCAGAGCAGGGACCCAGGCAATTACCTCACACATAGATGTCTAAAGTTGCATGAGATGAATTCCCTGCATCTGTCTTAAATAACAGGAACACACACACCCACCCATAGAATATCAGCCTTTGAAGAATTGCAAAGACAACAGCTCTTTTAACAAGCAAATCTCAAATCCATCGCAGTGTTGGACACTATGCAAATCTGTAGTATGAAAGCTGTTTTTACTGAAAGGAGGAAAAGCCATGTTGGGCAAGGCTCACGGTCCATCTAGTCTAGCAGCCAGTGCCCAGGAAGGATATGAGGATGCTGCAAGCAGGAATTGATGCTCCCCTGGTAAACTGTTGGAATACTTGGAGTTCTCTGTCTCAAGATGTCCCTGAGCCAGTGGCCATATTTTTTTTTTTGCATTTAATGACCCTAGATAAATAATTATTTTATGAATATGGTTTTGGAAATCATATATATTTTCAGCATCTCCAGCGCCCTGTGGCAATGATATAAAGATTTTAATTAGAGGTTGCATGAAGACTCACCTTCTCTTATGCATCCTGAATATGCAGTCTAATCATTTTGTGCGGTGACTCTTTACTTTTGTACAAAGAAAAAGGCAGCTATTCATGTTCTCCAGGCCACTAATAAGTTTGTAGGTTTTCATCATGCCTCAAACTCCACTGACTGTCCTAGCACATTTACTCTCCATGTGCAGATACTGTTATATCATCTTTGTTATCACTCTCTATTAATTTTTAGTGTGCATGCATTAATTCATTGCCATCAATGTCGGGTCTGGATCTTTGCTTTTTCCTCTGTCTTATCTACTCCCCTTCTCTCTGGTGTGGGATATTTTTGCTTCCTTGATATGCATGAGATCCTTGTATATCATGATATCAAGAAATGTGTTTGTTTTTACACGTGGTTAACACATTGGAAAGCGCTTATTACATAGTTTGTCTGGCAATTGTTGGATTTGTAGGATTTTGAAAGGAAAGATGCAAAGCCACCAGCTTGTTTATTTAATACACACCTCAGAAGATCTCTGGCTGTCCTCAGGTGAGAGTGCATGAGGCAGAAACTTTGGGACTGATGAAGAGGAAAGAAAAAAAAAAGAATAAAACTTTGAATGGATAAGTATGTTTCTGTAGAGCTGGAGGCTTATGCCAATCAAATCATGACCTTTCTAAAAGTCACCTACAGCAAACTAGAGTAGCTGATCCAAACAAAAAAAATAATAAAAAAAAAAAAGACATTTTATTCCTCAGAATAATTTATAGATTTTTGAAATTATATTTGTCTCAAATTATAATGAAGTGTAAAAATCCAAAAAGCTTTAACAAAATATCCAAATTGAAGCAGAAATATTTTATGTCATTGTTTTAACTAACATATCATCAAAAGAACAATTGCATCAAAACAAATGGATTTTAAGCTGTTTTAAAAATTTACTTTGAAATGTAGATGAGATTGAAACGTTTCACGGTTTCAACTTTGCTATATTGAAAATCTTCAGTAGGAAAAAGTTTCTTGGACAAATTCTGACCAGACTCACTCAGGAGAATAGGGAAAGCAAAACTTCATGATGGAAAAAGTTCAAAGGTTTAAAACAGCTCCACCCGACCCTGCCTGCCTCATCACGCAGACGCAAGCAAGCAAGGAGTCCCAATAGGGTGACATTAATCATCTGTGCTCTGGAATTATGGACCTCAATAGCTATGGATGTCATGGAGGTAATAAAGCTGAGGGATAAGTTGCTTAAATTTATAGAGCAGTGCAGGCATTAACTAAACTTTTCAGAAGACTTGCCTTACATTTTAAGATGGGAGTTAATGATCTGTTTATTTTTCTAGTTCAGTAAATCAGCAAGTGACTTAGAGCGTCCTCTATTCTCTTTAATCTTATTTGAGTGAATCAGTGAAAGGAACCAATATGTATTTGCTGTCTATGACTTATTTTGACAGAAGTCAAGCAACACAGCAGCTTCGATCTAAGAATTTCTCTTCCATAAGAAATTGTGCTAGTTCGGCATTTGAGTTTATTCTGGCACAGAACTAAACATGACCTGAGAACAAAACATGAGCTGAGACTTCCTTCAAAAACCATAATGTTAACAATTCAGACTCATAATATCACTTCAGCATTAATAATCAGAATAGGTGTTTAGATTTTTTTAAATAAAGAAATTACTTTAACCATTTTACTTATATGTTATAAACTGTCATAAAATCAGTCTTAAAATCAAGGTCATTTTGAGAAGAAAAATCAAAGACAAGTCATTTTAATCAAAATGATCTTGAAAAAAAAGACTGCAAAATGGAACATTAAAATCGATAACAGTAATGCTACAAGCCTCTGGTAGTTTTCCTCACAAAATAAAAAGTCCCTTTGGGAAACTCAGTTCAGAAAAGTTGGCAATTTTATTCTCTGCCTTCCCAAAATTAGTTCTCTGACGGCACCAATACTTTTCTCCCTAGGGTGCAGCAGTTTTGTTCAGTGAGGCTATGTGACAAAAATCCCACAGAAACAAGAACCCATATAAAGTGCCGTTTATAAAGAAGAGGTTTCTGTGTCCCAAATCGAAACCAAGTTGGTCTGCCATATCTGACCTCTGTGGCCCCTCATGATTTTGTGACTTCAGTCTGTAACACAAACTGACTTCTGCAATCTGAAGCCACAAATGTCACTCTGCAAAACAAGCAGTGGTGAAAGGCAGCAGGCAGGTGCCTCTTCATTATGTGGCATCCAACAAATACACAACTTTCCCTGATAGGCATTTGTAATAGATAAATTCTTATCTGAGCTTTTAAAATAAATAAATAAATAAATAAAACAAAACAGTCATCTTATTAGTGCATTTTTTTTTTCCCAGGAAAATAATGAGAAGGTAGAACTAATTATTTCCAGGGGAAAATACTCAAGCTAAACCACACTATTTGCATTTTATTGTCTCTGCAGAGGTGTAAATTGCTGTCATCTTGGGCTTTATATTGCACTGATAAGGTGCTTCTAGGAAAGGGAAACTAGGCTGAAAATTGACATCATTATGCATTTCTGAGATGCTTATATTTAATCATTATAAACAGCCGATCTTTGAATAATAGTCTGGGGGGGATTAAACTGCCAAAAATAAATGTCTGCAGCTGCAGGGTTATGAAAACATCATTTGATGAATTACCTAGAAATGGAAAAAAAGGACTCATGTCCCCACCTTCCCCAGAAAAACCCTAACACAAAAACCACCTCAGTATCAATAAAAATAGAAGACAGAGAACTGGCAGTAAAGGAAGTCTAAAGCAATTCATATATAGTAGATTCATCTGCTTCCTTTCATAATGCAGGGACATTAGCAGAGAAATTTAAAGGCAATGAGCTTTAGAGAACTTAAAGACAGGAATAAGCAATGGTAGTATGTCACATTCTCACTTTCCCTGAGAACCTCCATAAAATACTCCACAAAAGCAAGTGGCGGAGGATGTTACTCACAGGAATTATGATTTGAGGTCAATCTCAGTTAATGCCTTAAATTTAATTAATCCACACTGCACTGTAGTTTCCTGTGCATTTTACTAAAGCCTTATAATGAGGCTCATAGTGAGAAATTAACAGTAGGCTAAATCCACTTTTACATAGCATGATCTCTTATTAATTCAGCTGATTGACATGTATTATTACCAGATACATCCATTTTCCCCCTTTTTAAACTCTGGAGCTTGAAAACCATCATACCCTTAAGTGACTGCAAACCACACCTCTTGAAGAGACTATGTACCTGACAAGTACCTATGCAAGGGTTTTTTCAAACACTCTCTTAAATTCTGCATCTTTATTTCATGATCAAGTTTAGTCTACAAGTTTTTTCAATCTACACTGTATGTCAAATGTTTTTAATGACACTATGTTAACGTGAGAAGCTATGATGGTTTAGCATGCTTTTACAGGACTGCATCAAGATGATGGCTACAGATTTTCTAAAGACGAATGTCACATGTATGAGGAATTAAATCAAGGAAGATCAGTTTAAACTGTAGTATGCCAGTTCCATGTTTCTTTTCTGTTTTCTTTGTTTCTGCAAACAAAATGCTGTATTTCTCCTTGAGATCTTTGCTATATGAGCATTAAAAGGATCTAATAACAATAATAATAATGTAAAGCCTTAACAGCAAAAAAAAATTGAGCTAATAGTATGATGCATAGCTGTACCTCATGCTTTATTCTGAGCACTTCAAGATTTTATGGTATTTTCTTGATTTTTGGTAGCTTGATCTGAACTGAATCTAAACATTGAATCTAAACATTTATACACATTTTTAAAAAGAGTAAGAATTGTAAATCTTTTGAATATGTTGTCATTTTTCACTATTTTTTTGATTTAGAAACTAATTAAAGGCTTTATAGTTCATATTCAAATTTTATAAATTGAATAAATTTATGCATTGAACTAAAAGAAAATATTTTTTTCTCATTAAAAAAATGAGAATTGCTCAATGCTGCATTTCAACAGCTTCTTCATCAGTGTTATCCTTTGTGCAGTGAATCTAGGAACTGAATATGGTAAGATCAGTCTGGTTCTCACTTCATTGCTTCATGAGGAAGAAATTACATATCTCTTAATAAAAAAAGTATTTATTTTCAGATGTTGAAATAAAAAAATATTGCTATCAATTAATATGATTAACTGTTTCCTCTAGCATTACCACTACTGAAAATAAAATTTAAACAATAGTATTTGTTTATTATTTTCTTCATTAATAGGTGCTGGTTTTCTGTAATTTGGGAAGAGGCAAGGTGTTAAATTTTTCACAAAAGACAAAAATTTAAAAGCTCTGAATAGAACGATAGCATAAGAAAAAAAATATTATCTCCATTTTGACCAGTGTGACATATTTTTGCTACATATGCACTTTCTCAACTGAAAATCTCCAGAGTTTTCAGTAGTTAAGTTGACAGATGAAGTAAAGATTGCTTGACAGCCTGGTAACCTATCAAGAGGGGAAGGGACACTGTCAGTCAGGGTTCAGGTACTGGAAGGGCTTTTGACCAGCCAACCATCTGTACACATCAAGATGGCCAAGTGCTATTTTTTCCCACTACTCAGATCATGAAAATGAAACCAGCACTGTCAAGAGGCATGCAGGCAATGAGACAAAATACTTTTTACTGTCATAGAGAACTTTCAGCTTTGTGAACACTTACTATCACAGAATCACAGAATAATCTAGGTTGGAAAAGACCTTGAAGATCATCCAGTTCAACCATCAACCCAACATTAATAGTTCCCAACTACACCATATCCCTCAGCACTATGTCATCCCTGCTCTTAAACACCTCCAGGGATGGGGACTCCACCACCTCCCTGGGCAGCCCATTCCAACACCCAACAACCCGTTCTGTAAAGAAATGCTTCCTAATATCCAGTCTAATCCTTTCCTGGTGCAACTTGAGGCCATTCCCTCTTGTCCTATCACTTATTACCTGGTTAAAGAGACTCATCCCCAGCTCTCTGCAACCTCCTTTCAGGGAGCTGTAGAGGGCGATGAGGTCTCCCCTCAGCCTCCTCTTCTCCAGACTAAACACCCCCAGTTCCCTCAGCCGCTCCCCGTACGACCTGTGCTCCAGACCCTGCACCAGCTTCGTTGCCCTTCTCTGGACACGCTCGAGTCATTCAGTGTCGCTTTTGGAGTGAGGGGCCCAAAACTGAACACAGGAATCGAGGGGCAGCCTCACCAGTGCCGAGTACAGGGGTCAGATCCCTTCCCTGTCCCTGCTGGCCACGCTATTGCTGACACAAGCCAGGATGCCATTGGCCTTCTTGGCCCCCTGGGCACACTGCTGGCTCCCGTTCAGCCGGCTGTCAATCAACACCCCCAGGTCCCTCTCTGACTGGCAGCTCTCCAGCCACTCCTCCCCAAGCCTGTAGCGCTGCTGGGGGTTGTTGTGGCCCAAGGGCAGCCCCCGGCATTTGGCCTTATGGAAACTCCTGCAGTTGGCCTCAGCCCATGGCTCCAGCCTGTCCAGGTCTCTCTGCAGAGCCTCCCTGCCCTCGAGCAGATCAACACTCCCACCCAACTGGGGGTCATCTGCAAACTGACTGAGGGTGCACTCGATCCCCTCGTCTAGATCATCAATAAAGATGTTAAACAGGAGTGGCCCCAGAACCCAGCCCTGGGGGACACCACTCGTGACCGGCCACCAACCGGATTTAACTCCGTTCACCACAACTCTTTGGGCCCGGCCATCCAAACAGTTTTTTACCGGGCAAACTGTGTGCCCATCCAAGCCATGAACAGCCAGTTTCACCAGGAGAATGCTGTGGGAAACGGTGTCAGAGGCCTGAGTAAAGTCAAGGTAGACACCATCCACAGCCTTTCCCTCATGCAATAAGCAGGTCACCCTGTCATAGAAAGGGATCAGGTTTGTCAGGCAGGACCTGCCTTTCATAAACCCATGCTGACTGGGCCTGATCGTCTGGTTGTCCTGCATGTGTTGTGTGATGGTACTCAGGATGAGCTGCTCCATCAGCTTCCCAGGCACCCAAGTCAAGCTGACAGGCCTGTGATTTCCCAGATCATCCTTCTGACCATTCTTATATATGGGCGTCACACTGGCCAATTTCCAACCTGTTGGGACTTCCCCAGTCAGCCAGGACTGCTGGTAAATGATGGAAAGTGGCTTGGCGAGCACCCCAGCCAGCTCCTTCAGCACCCTCGGGTGTATCCCATCCGGTCCCATAGAGTTGTGTGTGTCTGATGCAGTAGGTCACTGACTGTCTCCTCCTGGAATGCGGAGGAGGTTGTTCTCCCAGTCTCTGTCTCTGGCTGAGTAGGCTGGATGATTATATTATGCTCAATAGACACACACGGAGTTGTGTAAACCACCATTATTATTGAAATTAATAATACACTTCCAATTGCACTATCCACTCCTGTATCCTACACCATTAGAGTGCTATTGTAGGCTGTATGGTAGTTGTGGTAGTATCATAGGTAATTCATTCCCCAGAGGAGTCTCCAATACTCCTGCACATGCTGCTGACCATGCCTCCCCTCTGGCGGGCATTACATTGGCACTGTCCTCTTGGCTGAAAGTTGTGTATGACCTCCTGCCCATACAGAAACATTGGTGCCTGAAAGCAAGGGCTCACTCTCCTCACCATCAGAGACCAAAAAGCATTGCTCTCCTCTGCCCACATACCTGCTTTCGTGGTAAAACACATCTAAACTCTCTGTGTAGCACCAGCATAGGTCTCCATTGCATCCCGGTTCCCTCAGACCAAAGGCAAGTCTGATACTCCTTTCCCCGTCCTCCAGCCCACAGCCTGGTCTGCACTGGTAGGAACTGAAGGTACTGGAATAACAAGTGAGCTGCAGGATGAACCAGTCAACTCCCACATCAGGGCCGGACAAATGGAACATGTCACACCATGCTGTCTCATGTCAACACCAATGCGAGCTTTGAGGCCTCTGACGTTTTCCCAGATATCTGACATTGGTTAAAAGGGCTCCAAAATGGGAGGTGGGGGGAGACAAGCAGACACGTATACACACACACACACAAACACACTCTGGGATCACCTTGTTTTCAGGGGAAAGCAGCTTTGCAACGTACCAATGGATAGTGGTTGTAATCCAAAGCACTGTGATGACATATTTAGGGGGCTTCAATTCTACTCGGTAAGAGGGATGTGAGTGAGGGATTTCAAGGTAGACAGAGAGCTGTGTTGACATCTGTCTTGTTACAGTGGTTATGATGAAATGCACGTTTGTGCAGCAATGGCTTGCATACTGTATGCAATGATGCAGTGTCTGGGAGCTGAAGGACTGCATTCCCACATAGATGGGAAACCACTGATATCTTTTCAACATGGTAATTGGGAAATCTATACTTATTCTTGGGAAGTTATACCTTGCAGAATTGACATAAGAAATGCGTCTGAATATACCACTGAGATTATGTGTGAAACAGAAAGCTACTGCAGCCTTTTTTTTTTCTTTTAATCTGTGTAAATCAAAGTTAAGATACGAAAAATATACAGAAAATGTTAATAAATAGAGTAAGTGTCCTTGTGCCTAAAGTAAGGAATACTACAGAAAGGACATTGGACAAGCACATAAACACATGGCTACCATTTACTGGGTCTGTCCCTCCCAAGAAAAATGAAATCTAGAACGAAATATGGTCATTCTGCAAGCACCGCTGCAACATTACATAGCATGTTCTGTCTTACCCTGGTTTTACTCTCTCCTGAAAACAGCAACATTTCCCTGAAGAAAGGGACATCTCTATGGAGCTAGTATCACTTCTCCCTGATGTAGCATCAAAACAAATGCCAATGAACATGAGATGATGCTAGGGAACATAGTACAGAAGAAGTTAAGGGACAGGAGAGTAGAAAATATCTTTGAGGGGAAAATGAACTTTTCTTGTGTTGCATCTCTGCATGATCTTCATCTGTGAGGACATTCACGACCTGCAGACTTCCAAGAACTGACAGCTCACAAGAGTATTGTAAACACAGGATATGTTAGCTCTCCAAAACTTACTGTTGAGATGTTCAGAAAGAGATGTTCAGGGTTACCAAAAAAAACCCTTACATGCTGATATACCACGCAGTTATTTCTCATTTTTCTTTCAAAACCTTGACACAAATCAAGTACAGTTCATCTAATTAAAATGTCCTCCATGTAAGTTTTAGCACAAGCAAGCCAGACAAACAGTCCCATGTACAAACACAAAAATATATATGTATTTTAATTTTCATTTGGTCATATTTTATTTAACAGAATGTCATTCTTCCTCAGTAGCCAACAATGATTTAAAGTAGTAGTACTCTCCAAAGCAGCCCATTGATCACAGAGAACTGATGATATTTAAATATACAATATAAAGAGTGACATGTTTCACAAAGTTGCTTAATCCTCAGATTTTAGCTTGGAACACAATAGACCATCTTACTAGGTCCAAGAATAAAATTCAAACTGACACCAAGTTGTGAAAAGAGAATAATTATTGAAATTATACATAGAGAGAAGATGACTGATAGACTTGTCCTGGCTTTACAAATCTCAGACCCCCTGAGTCCTAACAGTACTAAACTGAGAAACAAACAAACAAATTTTCTCCTGAGGATACAAGCACTGTTTGCAAATTACTCCTGTAATTTAATTTTTGAATTTTCGATATGGTGCTATAGTATTTTCCGCAAGGCTCCGAAGTAGATTGTTGCATGCAAAAAAATTCTATTCAGTGGTTACTGCTACGCAAGTACTATGGATCACAAGAGCCTTAAGGCACAGATAACCAATCTAGCAATTTTAGATGTCACCACGAATAGCTGTTAATCATTATTCTCATAACAGAGTTGTATCAATAGATTGTGTGAGTGCTTTTACATTTGCATGAGTGCAGGATCAACAGAGTTAGCATGAGTTATGCACAACTTTTATTGGGACAGGAGTACTTCCGTAATCTGTTGCTTAAATAAATATTGGGGCAGTAGTCCCTACCTAAAGAGTGATAATTAACAGTCAGGGGAAGGCAACATCTTAAATCACAAGAGCTGTCTCAGATGACTATCTATCTAAACCTGTGTGGACTCCTAGCCAGAGGCTTTTTTGAATTCCTCTATAGTGACATCAGCTGTTGCTCTCATTATCCATTTCACCCTGTTACCAGAGATTTGTATAAGGGAAATATTTAAAGTAGTGGTCCTCAAGCTCTAGTCTTCAGATTACCACGGTGTTGGGTTTTTTTAGTTTTCTCCAGTTATTCATAGAATAAAGTACATACAGAAGACAGGATGTTGTTGAATGCAAAGGTGTAGGAGAAGAAAGGATGAAGACCTCAAAAGTTTTGTAGCACACATTTCACACAACATAAGCTAAAAAAGCTAGAGAACAAAATGGTTTGAAAGAGACATTATTGTCAAGTTGAACACTAATTAACTGCAAAACAAAATTTTTTAAGTGTCAGGTATTCTATATGTGCCCCTCTGAATATATTCATAGTTTTAAAATTCCATTTTGTACTATTTAATTCCTTCTGCCACTGATGCGTGAAAGATGCACATGAACCTCAGAGAACATTTATATTCTCTGTATTTAAGGGAAAAAGATTATACACTAAGTCCCATCAAGGATACAACGTAACCAAACCCTGAAACTCTTTAAGTTATCATAATATTAGGCATTACTTGTAACAATCACCAATTTAATATTTTTAAACACTAAATGTAATGCTTAAAGTTGTCAGTTTCCTTTAAATTGTCTCCACTCTGAGTAACTAATGGCTACAATTAACATCACCAGCAGAACTGTTTAAAGACACAGGACACAGATCATCAGTTACAGCTCGAAGGCTGCATAATTAGCACAAGACATGGTGGTGCACAGGGGAGATTCCCCCACCACTTACAGCCTTCCACACAGAGTAGGCACCGACACTGATGTCAGGGCAAAACAGGCTGCGCAAGCACTGAATTCTCCCACAAAATTATCTCTGCAACAGGGATGTGCAGAATACATCTCTCCCTTCTCTTCCTATGGACAGGTTGGTGAACATAAGTGTTCCAGCTCCTACATGCTACAGGATACCCACATCCCAAGAGCCACTGTGGAAACAGCAGCAGCAAAGGCAGTTCAGACCTGGCATATACATCGGGTTTAAATATATCAAAATCAAGTTTGCATTAGAGAGAAAGATGTTCTCTTTCCTTTCTGATGGCATTTTTGTGGTGGGGTTTGTAAGTCCTCTTTTATATCACAGAGCAAGTGAAAGCCTCCCTCACCATTACATTAAAATGATTGATCAGTCACTCCATCTCCCCGCTGTGGTTTTCTCCATAAGCCTCCCTCTTCTCCTTAGGAGCATGTGGCTCCTTTCCTTCTCTCCCTGCATGGCTTCTTCAGCCAGGCAGGACAGAAAATCTCACATATTCCTTTGGGTACCAGGTCTGAGCCAGCCCAGAGCCCATCTCCAGGTGAGGGTCTTGTGGCATGCACTGATCCATTAAACCATGTTCACAAGCTTAGCTACTGCACCTACAGCTTCACATGGTAACTCAAGGAAAGATTTAGGAAACTCCATCATGGCCATACAAGGTCGACCATGTAAAAAATGGGAACTCTGTTCATAATGTAGATGGGGGACATGAGACAGACTACTGATTTACTTCTTGGAAGTGTTCATTTAAGTTCACTCACATCATTTTTGCCATTCATATGGCTTTCCACTGCAGGCTTACTTCTGGCTTTTATTTTAATTATTGTGTTTTATCATCTTCTATTGTCTTTTTCCTTGCTTTTTTCTCCCCTTAAATTTTTATTAACCCAGGGACCTGATTTGAGATGCCTGCCTTTAAGCACTGCTGTGTGTTGCGGATGATGCAACGGCCTCTTTAAGGAGTCACAGCAGCATTTCCATATCAAATGCAAATCCTAATTAACCCCCACCATTTGTCTGCCACAGATTGACAGATATGCCAATTCTCTCAAAGTGAGTTCTCCACTAACAGCAAAAGAAAGCTTCATCACACCTTTACTAAAGAGGACTTGCTGTAAGTAACTGGTTCAGAAACAACAGAGCTGACTGACCATGGTCCCCATAGACAAAATACTCTGGCCATGTTTTAACAAAATTTCATGCCCTAAGAAAGCATCAGCATCTTCCCTTGGAGGTCTCTCTGTTATGCCTGTGTGCAGTGCTTCCCCTCCATTTTTATTCCACAGCAATACCATCAACTCAGATTTTGAACTCACTGCAGAAAGTCTTCCTTCTTCTCTCTTAAACTCATATCATGAGAATCTGTCAGGCCTGTTAGCAATTAAAGAAGTTTACACACACAAGACACTGGAGAATGCATGACAAAGCAGTGGGAGCTTGTGATCTATATTTCAACTTCACCACTGCCCAGCATACCACAAGTTGTTATTTTTTAACCAAAAGATTACTTTGCAAATTGTGGAATTCAACAGGGGTCAATGCCATTTTTGTGGCAACAGACCCATATGAAGGGAACAAATTAAGATCCCAAAAGCTGATAGGAAAATATTCCCACACAGCTGAAAGCTGAAATGCAGTATGAAGAGTACGTCCAAGTCAATGTGCTAAACACAGACCCTTGACACAGAATCATTCAACGTTACAAGGCAATACAGGATGGGGGTCCTATCTCCCCCACTTGCACTTTCATTTGCGGTCACTTAAGCACACCTCTAAATAAAAGGCCAGTGCTCCTTGTGTAGTTAATGGGAAATAAGTATCTTTCAAGGCCCTCAAAAGGAAATCCTCCCTGATCAAGTTCATAATTCTTCACTGGGCATCCAAGATTCCCTTTTGGGAGTCTTCAGAGTAAACTACTTTTTTTCCCATCAATTATACAGGGAAGAAAGGCATTTCATTTGGGGTACATCCTCCCTTTTTACCATTTCCTCAGCAGAAATGATAAAATGTACATTCAGATTTAATGCCACAAGAAAGCAGATCACCCCTGGTTTGTAAAGGTCTCATGGTAGGATGTTTAAGTAGGTTTCTAAAGAAACTAGGCATAACTGAATCAACAACCAGACACTCTTCTCTCACAAAACAAGGACACATTATTTTCTCTCCTGCAGTTCAAACCAGATTGAGTGATCAAAGTGTCATTTTTGCCATATATAAACACAATGTGAATGTCTTCCATTGAGATTTTAATGTCTCTAGCTGGCTGTGTTGCTGTTTTGCTACCTGAGAAATGGGTTCACTAATATTTTCTTGACTTTATAGTGTGCTTTGAACTTTACAGCCAAAAGCACTATTCTCAGCCCCACAGATACATGACTGTAAGATACTTGCAAAATGCCTTTCCTTAGAAGGACACGATACAGCTAGCACGTGATTTTTTCAGTACAATCCTTTGAGACCTTTGCTTTTGCCTTTCACATTGATATTCATCTTCCAAATTTGTTCCGGTACCCAAAGCTGTCAATAGCTCAGCAGGACATTCCCCATAGGTAAATAAAAATTATCAAAACCAAACTCAGCAACACCCTCTCAAATCCTATTTTAAAATTCTAAACAAAATTTTAAAGCCTGATTTTGATTTTTTTTCTCTCTTCCATACTCTTTCAAACATGACTTTTTTAAAAATCTTGACAAATACATACACTGATAATAACAGTTACAATAGAATAACAGGGACATGACCAAAGATTATTGCAAAGTGTTTCTCAGTTAATTCTAAATCATAGTTCTTATGATGCTTGGCAAACTTTTTAATTTCCAAACAGACAGATAAATAAGAAAAGGCATGAACAAAATACTGTCAGGTTATAAATTTGTCAGGTAATGTGCTCAGGCATTGCTGTGACTGTGATTAAATAATACAAAGAGCATTCCATGCAAGGTACTGAGCTACAACAATTCTTTGAGAGACTTTAAAGTGAATCTGCTCCTCCACATACTGATGACTTCTTGAGGTCCCTTCTACTCCTATTTTCTTTAATTCCATGTTTAGTTTATGTATGTCTATACAAATATCTTTTGTGACTAGGCATAGCATGTTTGTAGAGTGCAAAACATCTTCTTAAATATGCTATACAGTAAATTTACATTTCTGTAAAGACATCTTAAAGCTATTTTACAACTAATAACTCGGGAGCCTGTGGATTTGTTGGAGCTTAGTGGGACTGATTACCTGTCTTTATAAAGCCAAGAGACCATTGACTCTGATTACAGGAGGAAGGCTTTGGGCACGAAAGTTCCCATAACTTTTCCATATATTTTTAAACATTATTTTAATGGGAGAGATATCATGTAAGGGGACATTTTTAGAGCTTGCCAAAGGCCTGAAAATATCAATTTTTACACTTTTTTTCTGCCCCTTTTTTTGCACTTAATTGTTTGTACAGGTGTATCCAGTTTTTCCACTAAGTTCCTCATATTGCAGGATATTTTTTTCATATGCATATCAGCATGCATAATTACAACAAGGTTTATTCTATCCAATACACAATAAAGGTAAGAAATTAAGAGGAATTCCTCCCAAGCATCTGAATTCTATTTTTAGCACTTCAAGTCTGCTATAAAAATTAGACATCAGTTCCTATGATAATAAAGATTGGAAAAAGCTTTCAGTCCAAATTTAATCTATTAAAAATTGACCTACCTATAAAGATCTTCTACAAGAAGCAAGGGAAAGGTGGAAACCCTTTATGTACCCTGATGTGTAAGAGAGAAATGTCTTCATAGAATACTGAGAATATGTGAAGGATAATTATTTTTCTTACCCATTTTCATATTCTTATCCAATGTCACAATAGCAGTTACTACTGCCAGAAATTGCTTCAGCAAAATAAAAGCTGCAGCCAAGAAGACCCGTAGCCCAACTCTTTAACAGTGAGGATCTTACTGAAAAAGTAGTTTTGTTCTTGGTGAAAGATGAGATCCTAGTTACACAAAATTGTAATATATCCTACTTTCATTTTCTGGAAACAGTATATTAATACTCATTAACTTGAAGCTGAAATCAGGAAACAGAAAACATTACATAAATTACAGCTAAGTGCATAAATAAAGCATTTGCAAACAAAACAAATTTATAAGCTTCAAAACAAATGTTAACCATCATACAGTTCAGTAGATACACTTTCCTACAAAGATGCTCTGTGGGGATGTTAAGAGGCATTTGCATTTTCTGACCAGACAGCTGGTGTACTCTAAAACCAGCGTTGTGCTGGTTTACACCAAGGTTTGGCCCATATATCCAAAAGCATCCATGAAGATTTTCATCACCGCTGTGTCACAGTTTGCATACATACAGAATACTGATTAAATCCTGAAGCCCTTACAAGGAGAATACTTCTACTGATTTTAAGACTTTTATCTGATAAAGATTTAAAAATCAGATCAATGGCAATATACTATTCTACTAACTGTAAGTGTGGGCATATATAACATACATTCAAATATGGCACTTATGCAAACCCTACAGACATATCTCACTATCCAGCATGATGTTACAAGGTATGTGAAAAACAGGACTGAATAAAATAGTATATAAGAATTCCTCAATCTTCCAAGTCTCTCAAACCATAGAAGTAATATTACAACAGTTTCCACTACTGAAAACTTGTAGGACAGACTAAAAAGACATTTAGGCTCTCTTTACATTTCATAACACATATCATGAAAATAGAATTAGGAGAGCAGAAAGGCGATGACTTGTTCAGACAAATTCATCCAATACATTGTCATGTTGGGGCATACACTATTTAAGCATTGCTAATGAACTGTAAAGTAGGAAAGCTTTATCTGTGTGCTGCCTGGGCTAATCAAGGGTGATGCTGGAACGGACAGGGTTGTCTCAGCCCTGAGAAAAGCCAAAGCTGCCACCACAGGAGTTGCAACTAAACTCTGAGATGACACACTTCCAAGATTTCACTCTCCACTCTCTCTTAACTTATCCCAGTCAACTAACAGTGCAATCATCCTGGGTGAGGAGAGGTGACCTGCAACTGGTGACTTTGAAGCTTCAGTGATCACAGAGGTGATGGAAGAAATTCTTTAAACTCTGGCACCTGGGAAGTGGGGTTGCTGTGAACTATCTCCTCCACTATGGTCAGTGTATTCTTAACTAATCCCTACATTGCCTGGACATGCTCTTACAATACCTCTAACTATTCAGATGTCTTGGTGGGCACCCTGTGTCTTCTCACTCTGCAAAGTCCTAATAAGAAATTGCATTCTTGCCTCAGCATACAGGCTGCACACACATCAGCCAGCACACAAAGATCACACAGCCCCTGTGTTTCAGCTGATAAACCCAATCCCCAGTGAAACCTGTTGCCCTTTTGAGGTAAAATGTATTTCTCTATTATGGCACATGTTCAATATATACAGTTACACTACAACCAAAACAAAAGTGTCCTAAACACATAGGCAGAGATGTTTGACTACAACTTATTCATATTAATCCTTGCTTGAAGTGGGATGCTGTTGTTCTATGGAAAGCTTTACTATATCAATAATGACATTGTCTCAATATACAATCTATAATATATCTAAGTACATTGAATAGGTATGATTTCTTGTATAAACCTTCAGTTAAATATACTTGTCTAACAATGTCACTTTGTATGCTTGTCAGAGATTGGTAAAAATATATATATATGTATCCAGTCTCCCAGTGCACAGGGTTCAGTGATTAACTTTTAACCTCTGCTGCCAGGCTTTACTTTCAAATACCAGTTATTACACTGTATTTAGAGGACTATTTTCTCACTCCAAGGGAGAACAGAGTTCTGGAAAAATTGTTGATGTGCACCCAAAATGCAAGAGAAGTAACTCGAATGTGTACCACGTTACAACACCCAGATTAGCGTAACAAGTCAGGTTACTTGCAAACTGTAAATGAAAAGTTAAGGAAGAAACCTCACAGATCCATACAGCCAAACAACAAAGCTGTCAAAGAGTTGGTTCCAGCTCATCTGTTACCTTTTTCACAATGCTACATGGTTTATGTTAAACCACAATCCTAAGCCACAACTTTATTTGGGAAATCAATTCCTACAGTTAGGAAATATTCAACTGATTACAGCGTCTCCAAGTTCCCATATTCCCTCTTTATCTTTGCACACTACATGAGCATTGCAGAGAGAAAACAAAACGGCAGTCAATATGCTAGCTGCAATATGGCTTCCTATGAGAAGGACGACATTTAATTGGCTTTGATATTTTTCTTTGTCCGGTATGTATTTCTCTGTATGTGTGAGCATGTGTGAGCTCACACACTTTTTCTTCTCTTTTTTATGGTGCACTTCACTGACATATTTAATAGTCACTCATTGCCATAGCATTTGTTTACCATAACTTACAAAGTCAAATTGGAGGGTTATATTGTATTTACAAACAAGTTGGCACTTACAGAATAAATTATTGATTCCTCTTTATTTTTTATTTCATTTTATTTTCCTTTTTTCTCCTCTTCTTTTTCACCCAAGAGCATCTAGAATTCAGGCAGAATAGTAAAACCTGCTGCCTGCTGCCATTATGCTACATTAACATGAGTAAATAAGATTCCAGCTGGTACACTCTTTCCCAAGGTTTGCTTGTTGCTGAGAGGCAGTGCCTTCCACCTCAGTTCATGTCCAGTGCTCAGGAACTGTTAGTCAAGTGAAAGCAAAGGCTGCATGTTTTCTTCCTCATTCTTATCCATGCGTTTCAGCACCCCAGGATCCACAACCGACTGAGACCTGCAGACGGATAATATGTTTATTTGACAGTTCTAGATCAAGACAAATGAGGGTAAACCTCAGCTTTCTTTTGTTTATTTTAATCTCTGCCAGGGCTTAAAAATAATGGTACAGAATTACCCAAGCATCTGATCATTTCAATTAGTCAGAAAATACCCTCATGGAGTGATTACATGGCTTTAAAGAGCTCAGTGCCTGTTTGTGGATATAGGAGCAAAAGGTGGAATAAAGTGGATCCTCTTTTCTTCAGTGAAACAGGGCACATCCTCAGTATGCAACAGAGAGCAAACTTAGCTGTCTTTTGTACTGCCTTAAGCACTGACCCTCTCTACCAGAAGGTTATATGGCATGGGGCTGGTAAAGAAGGTACAACTCAGCCACCCAGCTGGCTAATGGCACACTGCAATTAGTGGCATGTGTTAGCTGGAAGCACAAGTTGCTCCTTTTCTGAATAGCAACAGTGTGAGATACTAAGCCATCCCTAGGGAATCCAGCCATGGTCAGCAGAAATTCTGGAGCAGTGGACACATCTGTCAAACTCACTTAGCAGCTCAGCTAAACAGAGCAGAGATTGATGGGAAGGGCAAATTCAGTGATGCAATGAAAAATTTCTCCCAGTTCTCTTATTCAGCACAGAAGCATAAAACTGGTACTGGTACTCTGCAATAGCCAGGTGTGAGGGAAAAAGAGGAACCCTCAGTCTCCACCAAAACCAAAAGGCTTCATTAAAAGCAAAGTCTGAAGTGTGTCTCAGCTTGTCAAAATGCAGACACTTCTGGGCTACAGTAACAGCAACCCTTGTTTCCTTTAGTGGGATGAATCTCATGCCAGAAATGACTGTTTCTCGTCATTTCTGTAAAGATTTGAGATGGCTAGAGCATGTGTACATCTCTACAGTGGAAGCACACTGTGACTGCAGTATGGCTACAGATTTGTCCATGTGAAGGGCTACAGGAAAAGGAAAAAAACTGTACAAATTCTGACCTCTGCTAAGATAAACATACAGTAAATCCCTCACTTATAAACTGGCATCATCCACTGAAACCAATGAGTGAGTATGATAGCAGGAGACAATTCAGGTTTTCTCAGAAAATCTAAAGAAAACCTTCAAAAACACACAAAAAAAAATATCTGAATTAGAGCCTAGGCAAAAACTTTAAACACAAGGATATTTTCTAATAATACTTGCCACATTCTCTTACTAATGCTAAAATCAAGCAATTTAGCTTTAAAAATCTGATAGTCTCTCTTGTGATAAACATAATTAAAAATTTTTAATTAAAACTGTACAATAACCCTCATCTAGATCACTGATCAGTTCCTCAGGCAGAAAACTAAACCACTGAATTAAAAATGCTTTAAAACCTTCACAAGGTACTGTGCCAATGCAAAGCTGATTGAAAATCTGCTTTACTCCTGGAAAATCCAATTCATCAAGATAAAAAATGCTGTGGAAGCATACTAATTTCAAAGAATTCCCAACTGACTTTAAGTACTAATAGAAGACTGAGCCTCTTCTTCATCTGCCAATGTCTGAACCACCAAGGTTTTCAGGTCTCATCTGAGGAGCTGAAGGGGAGCCAGAAAGGCTGCAAACCTGGTCTCAAATTCCCAGTGAGGCAGTTTTGGGCATAAATTCCCAGGACCTCCAAACTCCCCAATGCCAAGGCATACATGAAAATGGAACTGCACAAATCCTGATCTGTGGCTTGTAAGATCAGGAGCCTAAATGCTTTGAAGAAGGAGACATAGTTTTCATTCAGTTTTAAATCAACATTTACTGTCACATTTCATTCTGTTCAGCAGCAGTTCATGAAGGAAGGTATGTAAAATGAAAAACATTTGTGTAAGTCTATAGCACCTTCTATCTACATCTCCCAAATATCTTTACAGACATTACTGAATAAATTCCCAGAAAACACAGTAGGACAGAGTTGTACTACAAAGTCCCACTGCAGAGGTGAGGAATCAAAGCCACACACAGATTATTCTGCAGAGGTGATCGACACAGAAATCTGGGTTAAGTGAGAAGAGGGTGCAGGTCTCCAGCTGGGTGCCTCAACTATGACAGCCATGGGTGGACACAGCCACAGGCTAAACAGAACTGCTGAGATTGCTGCAGTGGTGCCACATGACATGAACATGTTCTCTCCAGAGGTCTGTGCTACAGGTGGTATTAATTCCTCCTTATCTCCACCACCCTCCCCACCATCAACCTTCCTTTCTGTAGGGGTCATCCAATTCACCAAAATTTCAAGGAGATCTGGAGGAATGTCAGTGGTTCATATGGGGGCAAAAATGATTAACAAAGAAATGAATTCTCAGCAGTATTTTAGTTTAGGAACAACATTCTTTCAGAACAATAAACTGATTTTTAAATGGCAAGCCAGATTAAACAAGATAATTGTTGGAGATCTGCTAGATGCTTCTGAAATTTGTTCTAATTTAAGTATTTTTCATTGACTTACTGTCACGGTTTCTTATATGTTAAAAACCTTCTTCTGCACTAACATAACACACTGAGTGTGGTTTTAAACTGAAAGAAACAATCCATCAGGTGCCGAATTCAAGTTAAATTTCATCTGCTCTACCTCAACTTTTCTATTTCTGTTTTAACACAATCTGTGCACTAAATACATCAAAGTCCTGGGACTTTCTGTTCATCTTACTACCACTCCCTTCTACTTGGTACTAGCACAGTAAATCTACTTATTACTTTTTATATCCAACAGCAGGGAAGGAGGATTCCAGCAGGTGCTGCAGACACACTAACTGAAAAAGAATGCAGAGAAGGTGAGGAAATTTCAGCTCAATATTATGTAGATATAAATTTCAACAGGCTTATTTTCTGCAGTATGTCTCCTACTGCGTCAGTTAACCCAGACTGAAAGAATGTCAATTTAAAGCTTACACTGGAGTGCAACTCTGCATGAAGGATTTTTCAAGCACAAGTTAAATGAGAAGAAAAATTATTTGAGAAAGAATGAAGAATCTGGTCAACCCACTGCTCTTCCACTTAATAATGTGCTTGCCCAGGATAGTCTGTCTTGTCACAGGACTTCTCATGGGTTTTTTGTTGCATCGTTGGATGAAGCTATTTACTCTCATGACTTCATTTTGCAACAGTAAGACTTGTGCATTTCAGCTCCTAAATTCCACCCTTCTCTCCAAGACAGCTTCTCTATCATCTCATAATTCTTGTATTATGTGCAAATCACATATAAATGTATTGCTCACTTCTACCCTTCCCCTGACTCTTTGCTGGCCCATTTTCTCCACTGCTTGTGTTAATTTCATCTTTGCCATATGACTTCAGGACCTTTTTTAACTTATGCTTATCCTAGTTTATTTCCATCCAGACTCTTGCTATTTCCCGCTTTCAGTGCAGGATAGGATTTCTTCAAAACAAAATCCTTAAACTTCACTGCTTTTTTCTTTTTCATTTCTACAGCAATCTCCTGTTGTCTCCTCTCTATTTGCCCCCAAATATCACCGTTTCAAATCGCACTGTCCTCCCAAATCTATGCAACATTTTCCAGCCAACATTACCTTTCTGGCTGAGGAGTCTGAAAATATTTTATCCTGTTTGATCTGCTTCCAGAGTCTCTCTCCCTTTTGCATCAAATACCATCTCCTGAAATTGAATTCTCAGCTTACCATATTCTGACTTAATTTTAATGACTTTATATATTGGTTTCTGCCATGTTTGTTCTTTTCTGATTCATTGCTATGCCTACCCCTTTATGAGCTGCAATCTGGCTTTTGCTACCCTGCTCAACCTTTTCTACCACCCTGTTGTAATCTTTCCCCTTTCTCCTCTACTGCCCTGGCAAGGCTGGACCAGGTTTACCCCTCCCAAGTGAATTACCTCACTGCTTCCATAGTTACTGGAGAGTTAACTAACCTCTTCCTCTACTTTATTTTGAATGGTAAAATGCAGCATGCAATTATACTGTATCTTCTCAAAAAGAAGAATATCAGAACACCAGGATGTTTAACAGACTTAAGTATAATGACTGGCACCAGTTTTTGTGCTGGTTCTCCTCATTACATTTTCTCATGTTGTGTGCAGTCACTGTGACTGACAGTTCAGATGCTGTAAATGTCCTGGCACCTATAGGCACTGGATGAGGTGGAGGAAGGTTCGAGTTATCATCACCACCCAGATGGATAATTGGCCCCAATTTACCGAGGTTCATTTCAGCTAGCACTGTCTCTCTAAATGCGTTCTGGAGGCTGAGGTGGGATATGAGCTTATACCAAGCACAGCACTGTATACACTACCTATATAGAACCATGGAAATAATTAGCTGTACTGAGCTCACAGATCACATGGGCAATAATCAACACTATGATCTATAATCAACAGAGATCTTCTTAAGAAATTTAAAAAAAGGTCCTTGTATATAATAAACTGAGGGAACTACCTGCATCTTTATATAACAGAAGGCAAACGTTAACCGTATAGCAATACTATAAGACCACAGTACCTTTAACCCACCTTTTCATGGATTTGGGAGAGAGGTCCTTTTCTATATCCTTTGCAGGAGCGTTGTAGGAGTCCGCATTGCATTCACTGTCGTCATCGTATTCATGGTCAAGCAGTGTTCTTGCCCACGTCCCCATGTCATAGGGGGGCAACATTCCTCCAAACTCTGAAGGCAGGATCTCAGGGTGTATTAGCTGATGCAGGCTGTTGAGGTTATTACCGTGCAGGAATATCTGTATGTACACATGCAGGTAAAACCAAAGTGGTATCACAAAAATCATCGAAGCCCAAATTATATCACCTTTATAAGAGGATACTGTACAGTTTCAATGTTCTGGCTGAGTTGGGCTAACAGACATGACCACTAAGGCACACCTCACCTCTGTCTTAAGCATGGTCATACTATGTTCATAAACCTACAACTTGATTAAAACATAAATGACTTTAAATAGTTGTAGGACAAGGGGCCCAAGGAGGGTAAGAACTAACGTCTGGTACCTAGATGGACAGAAGATTAGGTAGACTGACTGTCTCTTGTTAATTGCTCTCCCTAATCCTGTGAATTAAATTAAGTGAATAAATTAAGAACATAAATAATAAGTAAAATTAATATTCACCATATACATTAAGGAATATATATTGACTTTCAGTATATATATATATATATATATATGTATATGTATATTAATATGACATCTATGTATATGAATACTTGTATTTATGTTTAACCTTACTGTTTCTCCTCAGATATCTGGAATGTGACTGATGAGTGCTAGAAACAGAGCACCTCTGGATTTGGACAGCCTTCTCCCACAGATACTAGGAACCTGCAGACTTCCCACTGGGAGGAAATGGCTGCTCTTGGGTATAGCTACACAGATAGCTCACAGCAGCTATTTCTAGACAAGCAAGTAGGCCAGGATTCACCCTTTGTGGCTAGGAGCAAGTGCCATGGCACAGTTCACATCCATATGGTTAAACTCCTTTCATCTCCAGAACAAGCTCACCTCATCCATACTGTTCACTGGTCCATGCCATCCCCAAATTGTTTCTGGGCAATGTCTAAGAACGCACCAGCTGGCACCAGCCAGTACCCTGCCAGAAAGTGTCTGTACAATTAAAGAGTAGGAATGGCAGTGCCCAACCCTTTTTAACTGACTAGCACAGAAGCAGCCAAGAAGGCAAGGTAGGATATTGCCTCCTAACAGCTGTACGCTGCCTCTCGTTCCCCATGGGGCAGGCGGGGGTGTGCACACAGACAGATGTCAAGTGCTATCAATTCACATTCCACTTCACCTTGCAGAGACTCCTCTGGACAGCTATACCCCTAGCATGATTTCTCCAGAGTTAAATTCAAAAGGCAGAAAGAAAAAAAAGGCTAAATGTATGCTTGTCTTGTATTGCTTATTTCAGCCCATCTTCCAGTAAGCTGTGGAAACAGGAAGCCTAATATGACCATGCAAACCCAGTAATGTTCTTCCATCTCAGAAAGGAATTTATCCTTGTGTGAAAGAACAAATATTAATGGCAAAAGGAATTAGTTTTATGGTGCCTTTCCAACTGAATGTTTCACTCCTTAGAAATTGATTTATACATCCCTAGCACTACATTTATCTGAATATAGCTATCAGTTGCAAATCTACCAGACATTAAAAAAATACAAAATAATTCAGGACAAACACAACAGATAAACAATGAGCCTGGTCATTCTACCTCTTAGGTTTTTTTAAAGCTGATTTTAAATCTGATGTACTGGGTATTACTTCCACATACTCCACACTACATTTTGGACTCTAAATCAATATTTATCCACCTGATTACTTCTTCTAGGTAATCAGTATTGACAAAAACAGTTGTAAAAATTCAGCATTTCTGAAAATATATGCCACTCATTCAGGTGTTTAAATAAAAATTTAGACACAAACTGATAAGCACCCATGTTCAACTGCCTTGTCACTTATTTTTAATACTGTAACTCACCCATGAGCTGTACTTTACTCCCTGGTTATGCACATGCAGCACTTCAAAAGACCTGAAACATATCTGGCACTATAATGTTCTTTGTTGAAGCTGTAGTCAACAGAGTGCAACTCAGTTCTGCAAAATGGGTTTTCATTTGCATATTCATAACAGATATTACACAAAAAGCTTTGTGATCTATAGTTCAAAATTTGTGAATACCAGAAGACTCTCAAACATAATCTGTCAGTAAAAAACAGCTAAACACCAAGGATCATTGTGGCCTTGCAGACTGTGTTTGAGGAGAGAAAATACAGTTGCTTAGAGAGCTGATCCTATTTAAAAAAAAAAAAAAAAATCACATTCTTTGTAATGGCTTTGTATGTGATGCTGATTGTGTTTTCCTGGATGACAAATTTCCTGTTACAGAAATAATATCATTCTATGTGCTATCACCATCAAGCTCTAATTTAATTGCACTGATGCAAATGCTGCAAATTCAGCAACATCTCACAGACTGCTCATGCTTATGCACAGATGCATGCACACAAATTTCCTTTCACTGGCTTTCATTCAAATCAGTATTTGCAAACTGCTATACACCAGCTGTGTATTCTAGTTCATGCTAATGTCAAGGAGATCACACTAGGAAAGGACTTTGTACTCACTACCTGTGTTCTTAAAAGACAGACACAAATAATTTTAACAGAAACTGAATAGAATTGAATTGAATAGAATCTTAATAGAAACAGTAATGTTGGCATTATTTTTTATACAATCCCCAGGAGAAAGTATATGCTTACATTTTAAAATACATTTAAATAAACTGCTTGACTGTCTCCTTAAAGGATAACACTGTCTAAGTTTCTAAAACAGTTAAAGATACTCTATATAATGCTATGTATTTAAATATTTTCCAGAAATAGCAAGCTGATATATTGTGTATATCTACTTTATTAGAGCATTATACATCTGCTGACTACAACTGCCAGGTAATGGACAATTAAACAAAGGAATACCCTTTTCCGTGTCTTCTCCTTTAGAAAGGGCCGTATAACTGTGTAGAGGGCATGGATATACCACGGCTGATTGACGAAATGTATTCCTCCAAACCGAGCTGGAAAACTGTCCTGTATGTCACAAAACAAATACATACAATGTGAGTTGACCCTCAATGTGAGGTTGCAACACTCATCAAATTATTTTTTTTTTCTGAATGCTTTAATTTTAATAATAAACCTTAAACAAGAAGAAGCATTCTTCAAAACTGTGTCCTCTCAGTTGAGTTCCAACCTTCCAGACCAACCAGCAATATACCTTGGACAGAGCAGTGAGGAAGCATGCTGAGACAGCTACAATATTCAAATAAAGTCATGGCATTTCTAACCTCCAGCAATGCTTTAAACATTTATGACTTGCCCATAATCCATCTATGCAACATAATTTTTTCCTTTCCACTTCTACATATTTTATTCATTTTTAATGGAAACCATCTCAACTCTTCCAGTGTCATTGAAGAGCACTATAAATGTCCTGCTTGTTTCCACCTTAAAAAGAAAGTGTAAATCTAAACTATGTCCCCAATATTATCCATATTTCATAAAAATGAGAATGCATTAAACATTATGCATAAACTGTTATGCAATATCCATGACAGTAATTCTTGTCACACAGCCAGGGGCCTTCTGGGAGCTTAAATATAAGGATAGCATATCTGTATTGAAGAAATGACTTCTCTTTTTTCTTGCTGAAAAATGCAAAGAGCAGACAACTCACTAGGAAAGATTCTGATCTGCATTTTCAATTTCTAAGTCAAGAGAATATACCAGAGGGTTTGGCAGTTTGAAGAGGGCAGCCACTCTGTCCTGGAATACTATTGCCAAATTCATCATGTGTCCTCATTTTATCTTTGCCTGGCTGATCATACGTTCAAACAATGTAATAAACTGCTGCTGTCTTCTATCTTGCTTAGAGTTGTAGTACCGAGCAAGGAACTAAGAGGTGTAAACAGGGACGTAAACTGACGGATGTCCCCTTTTGTTTTCACAGGTTATATCAGAACCTTCTCACTGTTTATTTAGGTATACAGACTTATTAAATTAATGGCTTTCATTTGAACTTTATTCAACAGGTGGACCACTCTAGGCAGCCATGGTAGTCACTTAGATCAAAAGCAGGATCCTCACAGCAGCAGCAACTCCCGTTTGACAATACAGGTACAAACAAGGACATGCTTCCCAGCTACACCTCCTCCTCCACCTTCTTTCTGTGTGGATGCAGTAAAGGCAGCTTCAAGTCTGTGTCAGTGGGATCAGAGGCTCAAAAGGAGGCAACCAAATGGTTAGACAGAGCACTGTGCAAATAGACATATTTTGTCTCCTCAGGAGACAAAACAGCAGGCCATATAGAAGCATGCAAAAGTCTATATATAATCCACAAAACACCATTTGAACCATACTGATTTAAGGTCATACAGCACACAAAAAAAGATGCTCAAGAAAAACTCATAAGCTGTATCAATCAATCAAGAACTGTCAGATAAGGAAGGCAGGAACCGTAGGAAGGAAATCTTTCATTAAATGTTTCCAGATAGGAATATAATTTGAAAGAGTGCATGTGCCAAGAGTTCTGCAAACGTATGCAGACCTCTGGGAAATGAACCCTGAAGAGGTCACTCGCTCCTCTCAAAAGTACCATTCAAATACTGGCAGGCACTCCTAACCCATAGGGTCTTTACATCAGGGTGCTGCCTGCCTCCAAACTGCAAGAACCTGGTGGATTACCAGATAAAATATTGTCCATCAAGGAGGCAATACTTTAAATAATCTACAGGGAGGATGACAGCTACAATACACACAATGAACATCTGGCTGGCCACAGCACAACCGTCAATGCAATTAACAGTCTATTTTACAGATTTTATCCAGAAACATTTGATTAACAACAGCCTTGAAATAAAACAATCCTACTGAAAGACTGTGATACAGAAGCCTCATCTTGATAAATGCCTAGTTCCTGTCAGCGCTGACTAAATGTCAAACAGGATGGTTGATAATTTGACATGTAATTCAACCTGTTCAATATTGTAAATCCCCAAACACCATTTCAAGAACACAACATCTGATGTACAAAAGGTAGTAAATTATGTCCCTATCACAGCAACCCAACGAATCCATTAGGAAGGATAAATCACTGGATGACACTTTAACCTTTAGTTGCAGGAGATACCATTCATCTACAGAAGGCTGCATTTATTTGGTTTATCATGGCTGCTGCTCCAGTAAAATCCAGTACAGCATGCTGTGTACCATGCTCAAAAGAGCATACACTAGAGCTGCAGAAGATGTCTTTTGCTAGTTTCAGCTAGATGTCTTTGAATATATCTTCAGAGTTAAGTCTGGAATGTAACTGCAAAGTCTTGTGGGGCTCAAACACTTTTTATAATGTAGGCACTATTGAAGACAGCAAAGCAAACCAGCCATTTCTGGCTGCATGCCTTCTTGCATGATTTTATAAGCTTTTAAATTAATAAAAGTGCCCCAAAACTTACACACACAAAGTTATGAAATGTTTGGGTCTTATTGCTCAGAAAACGTCTCACGCAGAAACTGAAGACAATTTGTGAATGAGATCTCAACAGGCAAGCAGCCATGCATACACATAGATTGAGAGCAGAGAATCAAAGGTATTTGTATTCTACCATGGGCTCAGAATGGATGACTTGTCAATACTCATTATCTTTATAAAGATATTAAATTTCTAGAAGATAAAAGGAGTATCTTTAGAAAGTGCCACTTTGACACTTCCACTTTCTTTTCCTGCATCTTGGAAACCATTTACATGAAGGATCATGAATGTATATGGAATGATCCTCAAATAGAAGATGTCACTTAAAATTAAAAGCCAGTAGTTTGTCTCAGTGTTTTTCAGCAATTCTAAAGGCATTTTCCAGAACTGACTAAAGCCACCTATTTATCAATTCTATGACTGAATTGAGGTGCCTGAATTCAGGAGCACTTCCAAAGGTATAATTAGGAACCCCCAAAATTTGTCCCAGAAAGAGAAAGGGTGATTTGGTCAGAATGATCCTGCATTGTACACAGTGATGGGACTATAATAGAATTCAAAAGCTTCTGAACACAGACTTAAAACCCAATCTCAACATCACCTGGTGAGAAAATAAAAAAGTGGAATAAGCAACTACAGCTGCTGGAGAAACAGGTGTCAGAAGGTTGTCTGGCTCTTCTCAGACGTATCTGACTTCCACATGGGGATCTGCCAGACAGATGGCCATCCTACACAAGCAGCAGGTAGGAATGTCTTCCAAATCACTGATTCTTGTGGGGTTTTTGCGTAGATTAAGTCACAAGCGTGGTGGCAGTCACAACTGCCTCTGTAGACATACTGCAATTCAACAGAAAAGCCTGTAACCCATGAATCACATGAATTCTAAGTAAAAGGAATCCCATGCCAGAAAACAGTAAGTAATGGAGATCAGCCATGAAGTGAGCTGTGCATTTGACTGGAAAAGTAATGAATCTGATGGGGTATTACCAAGCCACTAAAAAGAACTAATTATTTATAAACAATGTGTGGATTCTTTTAAGTGTTCACAATAACCTCTGTTTATACAGCAGAACACAACCTGTGCATGCCTCTGACATGTCAGTGCCACAGACACAGACAAGCAGGCTGCCTTAGGGACCACAGCTCTTGTGATACAAGGCTTACAAGTGACAATTAATAGTGGAATGCCAAGGAAGAGGCAGACCCCTACACCACTGTTTGCAGGACTGGGCGACTACCAGTGCATGGCAATAACTGACCTCTCCTCTAACACCTATAAACCAGCACTGGAGAATGATCCCAAGCAAACTGATTCACCAGGTTTCCATCTCTGATGACATGGTTCTGCTCACTCACAGCACGGTAGCTTTACCTCTCTGCCACACCTAATTTATATGACTTGTCTCCACAACCTTCCTTGCCAAGGACCCAGCTGCTGTTGCGGGCTACTACCCTTGGCACATGCTAAGAAGCCAGGTTTCTACTTGCTGGGCACCACATCCCACCAGGTTGGGCTCAGCCATCACCTGAGCCAACTCTTAGGGTTTCACAGAGGGTCCCGCTCTCCACTATAGCCACCAGAAACTCTTACAGGGCATGTAATAACAGCAAAAGCAGTATATGACATTTTCAGCAGTATCTGAGAGGAAAGTGCCAAATCCCTACTAAAAATCATGTAAGTCTTCTTAGTGGTGCCAGAATTGTTATCATAGAGATAATAAAAATGACCCACCTTTTTCATCATTACCAAATGTGAAAAATTAAAGAACTTAAAGCCCACAGCATTCTCCATTCCTTGGGTACTGTGTCTACATTTAAACATCTGAAGTCTACTTTTAAAGAATTAGCCCCCCAGCTGAAATCAGTATGGGAGTCAGATTTGTTTGCACAGCTCTTAGAAGCTGCTGGGACTGCTGTGCATTGGCAGTCCAGCCACATCGGGGCCTCAAAGTGTGCTGCACATCACCTGCACATAGTTCATCTGGAAACACCTTGTCACATGCTAACACTGTAAGAGTGCTTGGGCATGTATGCTCTGGGAACATGTTTGAGGGTTTGCTGTCCTTATGGGCAGCAAAACTGTTTTTGCAGACAGTCTAGAGGCATCCTTCAAAGGACTGTCTATACATATATAATGATCATACTCACTCGCTTTACTTAAGGCTGCACTTAAGTGCTGTGATGAATTCAGGCTGTAGCATCTGCAGGCAACAAGAGGCTACAGAGACAAAACTGTATCTTCATAACAAAAATTACAAGTTCAAAGATAGCATGTTAAATTATGAATATCTTAAATGTCACCTAAGAGTGATTCCTGAAGATAATAAATTCAGGTCTCCTCCAGCTATTCCAAAAAGTCAAGTACTTCAGGGAGAAAAAAAAAAAAAAATCATTATGATGAACCAAAATAGTATCTTCATAATGGAAAGCTCCACTAGAAAGACATTGAAACATTCTGCCTGATGCAAAGATGAAGCACAACTAAACTTAATTTTTAGCATATTAAACAGGAAACTATGGAAAAATCACAGAAAGAAAAGGCTCTGATTAGAAGGGATATTTCACTTCCATAGCACTCCAAGAGTCACTGCCATCCACAACAAGAAAGGAAACCCAAGTCTTGCTCCCAAACTGCAACTGTCATGGAAAGTATGAAAGAACAAGGCGCTCCTAATACCAAACTTCCTGCAGGCATCCATCCATGACAAGGGTAATTGCAACATCTCAAAGTAAAGTAACTTGTGTGTCAAGACTCATAACCTGTGCTCGAGGCATGACCTTAGACTGGGACCCTATCCAGTGGTATGATAGGATGATAAAGAGACTGAAAAGTCAGTCTGTGGAGTCTAAAAGAATTTGGATTGTTTTGGAAGGCAGATGATCTCTATAAGCACACTAGGGAGAATAAACAGCAGGTGACATCTTCAAAACAAAGAACAATGCTGACACCCAAAGAAATGAGAAAAAGCTCACCATGAACACAGCTAGACTGGTAAGTAGCAGACAGCTTTGAATCATCAAACATCCAACAGGTCTGGGGGGTGGAATAAGTAACCTAATTCATTTTGAGACAAAGATTATTAAATTATGAGGAAGATAAACTTCAGGTCACCTGTAATAACAGACAACTTTACCTCTGTCCCTAAAGCTCTTTAAGGTTCAGATCCAAAAAAATTTTCAGGTGTCAATAATGGTGAAATTTTGCTTGATCCCTGAAATAGCTGCATCAGTGATTTCCATCTGTAAGACTAGGACATTGTTCTCACCTGGCTGGAGCTTTTCTTTTTTATTAAACAATGTTGAACCATTTCTAAGACAAACAAAAAGTGCCCAAATAAATTTTTGTTACTCTGTTCAACCAAAAGAGCACTACCTAAAGGCAAATTAACAGCATTCAGTGACATTCCTACAAAATAAGATTTAATTATCTAGAACTGGATGTTGTCATTTCGCTAAGAAGCTTCCAGTGAAGCAATTTGACTTTTGGCAGTCCTCCTTTTCATTTATATTAGACATTTTATCTTACAGCTCATATAGAAATATGTTAAATTGAATGAGATGAGAAGAGAGATGGTATCCATCCAGTGAGAATATTGCTCTTTTTATTGAAGTATCTGTTTTAATTTCAAATAATCTTCCATCTTTCATTTCAATATGCTACTCATAAAAAATATATATTGGTTAAATTAATTAGGTGGATAGGGATTTAAAAGCCATCTGACCACATGTGTCTGCTTGTTTATATATAAATATAATAAAATTTAAAATCTACATAGATTTTGAGCTTTCACTATTTGGATAAAGGGCTCAGATCACTCTCATATTTTTAATTAGATGAGCTTGACAAAGCAAACACTTTGTATAAAACCTCTCATTTTAATTTGAAATTACTTTCTTTTTGCAAATTAACTTCAAAAGGTTTTGGCCTGATTTTTTTAAAAAGTTTTAATTAGGAATTGTGTGAAATTCTTTTAGCAGTTTTTGCTTGTTTTGACAGGGGCTTGGGGTTTGGGGTATTTCTTTATTCCTTGGCTCAGTTGTTTGGTTTGAACCTGGGAAAATAAAGGCTTTAATTTTAAAAAGGAAATGAAGAATGCTGTTTCCAAGGACAATTCTGTCTTCAACTACCAACACTGTCTATTTTTTAATGCTAAGTAACTCTTCATATGGAATGTGTGATATTAAAAAGAGGGGAAAAGGCCCAAAACTTTTTCACAGTGTGATGCTGTTTTCCAAATTGACAAAGCCAGAAAAACAGTACGAAAGATGGTAGAAGTAGGTTCTTCTATACTGTTTTCTTTTGCTGTGATGAAAAACATTCTTCACAATAGGCAATTATCAGACAGTGATTTCTTCTATGGAAATTCCCATATGGGGAAAAAAAAAAAAATCCATTTTCCAGGCAGCCAGTGAATGTCCTATTAGATTAAGATTACAGACAAATAGAAAAACACTATACTGCAAACTGCTGTGCAGAAATATAGTAACAATACTTTCATAATGCCAGTGGAATAAAAATAATGCAGGAAATTAATGTTCATAAAAATGCCATACTCAAATTCCTGAAGGCAGAAGCCTTTGGCCAGGGACTGCATAGGAGATGAAATGCCACACCAGCACCTCATCTTGTACCACCCTCATCCTGAAGTCACCCTCTTCTAGTCAGTGAGGCTATCCTGATGTCCAAACAGCTCCTGGTCTCTGGCAAGACCACTGACCACAGGTTACTGTCATGCTGCATGTCCCATAGACCTGAGGCCATTTCAAGAGGAGCATCAATATTTATCAGATAGCGCCCCCCCCGGCCTGACCACTTCTAAATGTGAGTAGGCTACACAGCACCTTATCTACAATTGCCTTAGGGGAGCTACACCTATTTCTTCTGGTATATTCAACCAAAATGTGACCTCATCCTATCCCAGCTTTCCTTCATAGGAAAGGAAACTTTAGGATAATGTTGAAACAAGGATTGAAAGAAACAATGACAAGGCAGAAACCATAGAAATAAGATAAAAGTGAGGAGGAGAGGAAATCAGAAGAGATTAAATTAAAATTAATTCAGGGAAGGATATAGAGAAATAACTATGATGCACAAGAGAAAAACCTATTAATCATGTTCTTTTTCTAGCCCCTCTTCTAGCCCCTCTTGCACAGAAAGGCAGGAAAAGAGAAATGTAAAGTATTCCTACATGGAAGACCCATGTTTAACAGTCACATCTCAAGACTGATTTTGCAGATGTATACTCAAATAGTTAGGTAAGTAAATATCAAATTTATGTCTTCCATATAATTTCTGCGTATCTTCCCAAGTGACAATTTCCCAGAAGAACCAGAGCCAACCTATGGATTTTTAATTCTGGATTAGCTTCAATCAAAATTTGCAAGAAGCTACATCTGACTGTCCTTAGGGGTATATCAGTATAGCTGACCAGGCAATGGAGCACACAGGTCTTCGTATTCATAGGGTGAACAGAGATACTCTTCAGAGGTAAAAATGCAAGTTTCCTTGTTGCGGCAGCTTTCAAAAAACATTGCATAGCTTTGCAGTGCCAACAAGTTACTGCGTTAAAAGATAACATTTGTCTGACCAGAATATTCACTTTTTTCCCCTGGAAATAAAGAACTTCTAAACTGTTGCCCACAATTTTATGATCCAAAGCTTCTCCAAAAATGCAACTCTCAGTTTCAGATGGATGCATTAAAATTGGATTAACACTTTATCTGTTTCAATTTACAATAACACAATAGAGTGAAAACTGTAGAGATTCAAAAGTTATTTCATAAGCCATATGTTTGCTCATACTATGAGGGATCAATCTCCATCACTGCAGTAGGCACTAAGAGCAGTAATCGTTTTAGCCATCCAATTTTAATCTGTCACTCGATGCAAATAAGAGTCCGGAGAATTGAAGTGAACTGTAAAATTGGAAGGATAGTGATTTAAGAAAATCAGCTGAGGACAGCCACTGAGATCTAGAATGCAGCATAATGAAGCTTTAAATTACTGAGGAAATTGAATAACCTACTTGAGATCCATTAATAAGTATTATATTTTATTAAAAGTAGAGGTATCATTAACTATGCAGCATACAAATTTTCAAGAGGTCAGTTCCCAGCAGCACAAAACTATTTCCAGTTTCAAAAAGCATTCAAATGTCTTTGTCATAGTGCAGAATAGAGATTTATTTCAGCCTTTCAGCTTCAAGAAAGCCTCAGTCTGAACTGCTCAGCTACACTTTATCTTTACAAAGGTGCTTGAAAAGATAGTTTCCTATGAGGTAACTCCACCTCAGCTTCCCTCTTCCTCTGCACTCCTGAACGACTGCTGGTGGTACACACACGAAATGCTCCTGGGAGCCCAGGGAATTTTAATATTGTTTGAGGGATAACTGTCATTCCAGTTATTACTCTGGAGGATCGTAAATCACTGTTGTTGAATTCTAACTTCAGACATCAAACCCCTGTCTTTTTAAAGCCATATAAGCATAGCTGTGTCACCTGATACAGAGAAAACCCTACCAGTAAAAAACAGAGATTCACAGCAACTGGACAAATAATTATTTGTTTTATCATCCTTATCTAGGACAAAGCAAATATGTTTATTGTGCTATCAGGATGTGCCAGTAATGAAGAAGTGTGATGGTAAAAGTCTATCCTAAAATCACACTTTCAGAACTCTTGAAAATTCATATCCAAGGAGTTGGAAGATCAAAATCAGAAATGCGGATCTCTTCTTGCTAACATGGAAGTGGAACTCATGTGAATCTCTTCCCAGCAAGAGAAAATAACAGTAGCCCCAGTCCACATTACATGGATATCCACAGAGAAAAAGAACTGAACTCTGAAACCATCTAGAGCGCCAGGTCCAGTGCTGGGGTCTCCAGTACAAAGCAGACAGGAACATACTGGAGTGAATCCAGCAAAGGGCCAGGAAGATCACTAATGGATTGGAGCACCTCTCATACAAGCAGAGGCTGAGAGAGCTGGGCATGTTCACCATGGAAGAGAGAAAACTCAGGGGGATCTTAACACTGTATATAAACATGTGAAAAGAGGCTACAAGAAGCCAGAGCCAGGCTCTTTTCAGTGGTGCCCAGGGAGTGGACCAGAGACAACGGATGCAAACTGAAACACAGGAGGGTCCTTCTGAACATAAGGAACCATGTAAAAGTGCACAGTTCTGAACAAATCAGCCATTGATGAAAAACATAAAATCACTGAGGTTACATGAGGTCTTTTTAGCTGGTATTTTCAAAAAAAACTTCACTTCCCAAAGCTGTACTATTTTTGAAGTTCATCATCAGCCAAAGCAACCAATGTGATGACAGACTTCTCAGACCAAATAAAAAACTGATTTGCAGGTAGATTTTAGTATTTACCCTATGTAATGTACTCAAGCTGCTTGGCTTGATTGAGTTCACTCATCTTTTCATCATAAGTGACTGACAAAAACGTGCATGGCTTACTCCACCTAAATGAAGGCTTACCTTACTTGAAAACCATGAAGGTTCATGCATCACACTCTCTGAACCAGGATTTAAGAAATGTAGCCACTGCCAAGCTGTCTGCGCAGCACCGAACAGGCTCAGTTTCTAAAGGCTGGGAATGAGCTGCTCCCCCAGTTCTGGCTCAACACCCACCTGTAAGCTCAGCTTTTCAGAAATGTCACAGAGGGCAACGCAGGAAGCTCACAGATCAGGGAAAGCCTGCAACACTTAGAGTAACTCCATGCATGAACAAAACCTCTAGGAAAGAAGTTCAATCTCCATTTGAGACTGACTTGTTACTGCTACGCTCTTAGCTCTTACTAACCTAATGACAGGTTGCATCTGAAAGTATGTCTTTTTCCAAGTATAACACTGTTTAAGAAAAGATATTGTGGTTCCATATGTAACATCTTTAAATGATTTTAACTATACTTTGTAAAATGTTTACTGCTCTACTGTTAAAACGTTATTCAAATTGTAGCATCTTAAGTCCAATGCAGTGTATTGGACATATTTTTTTACAGACAGCTTAAGAATGTTCACAAAAAGATCCTACTTCCCTCTCCTTCCTTTCTACTTTTCTGACTTGGCCACCTTCTGATTTGCAGCCCTCTTCTACAGCATGGCTTAAATTTTCTTTCTTACATTACTGTCACTTCAATGTTAGTGGTTGACGCTAACAGGAGAATTAAATCCTCAGTACAGGGACGATGACATATGGTATGCCTGAATGGACTTAATGGAAGGGAGAGACACCCTGTTGGCTGTCGCTTGCTTCCCATCCATTAGCACCATGCACTGCACCGTGCCATGCCACCCAGCACATAGATGCTATTAGTCACACAACCATGCAACCATCATCCACTTGTCATTCACGCTACAGCTGCAAACCCCCCTGCTGCGATTGCCATGTGTACCTCAAAAAGAGCCTGAAAATACAGAACTCCTCACTTCACTGAGAATATTATTAAACATTAAACCTTAAACAAGCTTCTACCCCCGCTTAACTGAACAGTCAAGAGTCATTCCTCAGCAACTAAGAAAAGCAACGTATGACAAGCTGAAGCATAATCACAGCCAATGTTAATGTAAGTAGGCATAGCCTTTTCCAATCTGTCCATTTGCAAAGGGATGCAGTAGTTGGGAGTATCTGGAGGGCATTTTACAAACTCTTGCACCTCTACAAGAAATAGTTTAAGTAAGCAAAATCTTCTGTTAAGTACTAACAGGTGCGGGGTCACAGCAAGAGATAAATACTGATGCAAGGTGTACAACATTCGCTAGACAAAGTATTTTCAACTGTCAATGAACAGAACTGCATCAAAATCTAAAACAAATGTGTCAGAGTGTGTGTTTGCGAGCATAAAAACCATTATGCCTCAAACATCAAATTAATCTCTTAAATAATTTATTACCATGGATAATTTCTCTCTTTCCAGTAGCCTGTTCACTTTAATTTAAAACAGATTTAAGAGTTCAGACTATCAGCACAGAACAAAAAAATGAAGGCATTTCCTATCTAGGAACCAGAATCAGTTCTTTGTGTCCTACTGGTAGATCAATTATGTATTAGATCTGCTGCTGCTTCACTTTTAATCCACATTAGTTCACAGACCTTGAGCAAATTTGATGTTACCATATTAAAAAGGGAAAGCACTAGAATAAGCTATACTGAAAAAAAAAAAAAAAAAAAAAAAAAAAAGAAACACGATCAAGTAAGGGGCCAAATAATCAGCCAAATGCTGGCAGTGGAGAGACAGCCTGCTTACTGCCAGCACACAGGGAAATAAGAAATGCACAGATAATTCATTTAAATTATCTTAAATGTAATAAATCCCACCTGGAATAACCATAAGATCATTTTTAATATGTTGCATTGTTACCCTTCTTTTTGGCAATTCAGGCAAAGAAATCTGCTGATGTGTATATATGCATACATTGTAGTACTATAGAACTATAATACCTGTTCTCATCCTGAATGAACAACATTTTGAGCCACATTCTAGATATCAGATACCAGCTGTATGCTTAGCCATTTAAAAATCCTGGCAGTTTATTTACTGAAATAGATAATTTAAAGCAGTACTCCAGTCAGCTTTACTCATTTTGAAGCCTGGCTGATAAATCTTCACACATAGCCAAAGCACTAAAAAGTCTTCCATTTTCTGAACCCAAATTCCTGCATCATCATATCCACTACAGCCTTCCAGCACTAAAATTAAAAGCAGCATGAATATTTAAGTGTTTTGCGATAAGAATGCAGTAGCTAAATCTGCCAGCATACAAAAGGCAAAGGCAACCTTAGAATTGGAGTTCACTTAAATACAGGATGGAGGGGAAAAAGGAAGATGTAAAAAAAAAAAAAAAAAAA
>NW_020799097.1:56633832-56663150 GCF_003259725.1 Athene cunicularia | reverse complement strand
ACAGGCTCAGTTTCTAAAGGCTGGGAATGAGCTGCTCCCCCAGTTCTGGCTCAACACCCACCTGTAAGCTCAGCTTTTCAGAAATGTCACAGAGGGCAACGCAGGAAGCTCACAGATCAGGGAAAGCCTGCAACACTTAGAGTAACTCCATGCATGAACAAAACCTCTAGGAAAGAAGTTCAATCTCCATTTGAGACTGACTTGTTACTGCTACGCTCTTAGCTCTTACTAACCTAATGACAGGTTGCATCTGAAAGTATGTCTTTTTCCAAGTATAACACTGTTTAAGAAAAGATATTGTGGTTCCATATGTAACATCTTTAAATGATTTTAACTATACTTTGTAAAATGTTTACTGCTCTACTGTTAAAACGTTATTCAAATTGTAGCATCTTAAGTCCAATGCAGTGTATTGGACATATTTTTTTACAGACAGCTTAAGAATGTTCACAAAAAGATCCTACTTCCCTCTCCTTCCTTTCTACTTTTCTGACTTGGCCACCTTCTGATTTGCAGCCCTCTTCTACAGCATGGCTTAAATTTTCTTTCTTACATTACTGTCACTTCAATGTTAGTGGTTGACGCTAACAGGAGAATTAAATCCTCAGTACAGGGACGATGACATATGGTATGCCTGAATGGACTTAATGGAAGGGAGAGACACCCTGTTGGCTGTCGCTTGCTTCCCATCCATTAGCACCATGCACTGCACCGTGCCATGCCACCCAGCACATAGATGCTATTAGTCACACAACCATGCAACCATCATCCACTTGTCATTCACGCTACAGCTGCAAACCCCCCTGCTGCGATTGCCATGTGTACCTCAAAAAGAGCCTGAAAATACAGAACTCCTCACTTCACTGAGAATATTATTAAACATTAAACCTTAAACAAGCTTCTACCCCCGCTTAACTGAACAGTCAAGAGTCATTCCTCAGCAACTAAGAAAAGCAACGTATGACAAGCTGAAGCATAATCACAGCCAATGTTAATGTAAGTAGGCATAGCCTTTTCCAATCTGTCCATTTGCAAAGGGATGCAGTAGTGAAATTATCTCAAAATGCTTGCTAGCTATTAGTACTGCCCTAAGAGCTGTAGTCTGAGTGCTCTAAGCTTCCATTTCCTTACAAAAACAAAGTTATTTGGTTGAAATATTTTTCCTACAGTGCACAGTAGTCTCTCCAGAAGACAGGAACAGATACAGCCTAGAGGTAAATGGGGACGTGAGGTGTCTGAATGCTCCACTCAATACTGGCTGCCTTCCCAAACTGAAACATTTCAGCCTTGACCCATTTGATACTTGTCTACGGAAAGAAAAAATTTCTAGAAGGGAGACACTTTACAAGAACAGTTTAATTCCATCGTGATTAAAAAGTTGCAACTCTTCTTAGAAAGGCTGCAGTGTCAAAGGTTATAATGTTTCTGTTTAAAGTTTTAAAAGAATTACAGTGCCCTTGTTTTTGCGCATATGAATGCAGCACCTTGGAGCTATAACAGATTCCACTCTGTTATTTGACACGATCATACAAAATGCAAGCTTATGCCAGGATCAGAAACTGAACTTCATGCAGACCTGATGTGGAGAGTTACGTGATGAAATAAGTCACAAACAAGCACTATCTGTGTGTCCCAAGACACCCTCAGTATTCAAACAGATTGCTTTGTTATGTTGAACTGTGACGCTGCTGGAAACTTCACTGCAGTTCTGTGACAGGCCTCACCTGTGAAGCAAGGCCGTGCAGGTTAATCTCTAGGTGGAAGCCACAGTGCTGAACAACGCTTGTTGGCACTTCAGTAACTGGTTCCTCTCCTTTGGACTCAACTCAGCCCGAAAGCACCAGCACAATTGAACAGGATTGGTGTGCTCGCTGGAGCTGCCAGCTTTCAGCAGAAAAAAAGCAACTGAGGTCTTGACCGCTTCTGGTTGTATAAAGTCCCATGGTGCCATTATAGAAGTAGAAGCATTAACCCCAGTGTTTTGGTCAAATAACAACTCAAGTAATCTCATTCTGCCTATCTAAATTCTCTCTATATTTTCAGCTGACTCCAGCATTTCTACTGCAGCATTCAGTTGCCTCAAAGTGTCACCAAGCATTGAAAAACACAAGACATGACAATTTATTCGATGCAAGATGTGATCATGTCATCACTACAAACATTTGACACTCAGACAATCCACAAAAGTTAATAGCAAGTGGGTCTGCAGAGCTAAACTCCGTGACATTCCAGTCCTGCTCCCCCAGCCTGCCAGGGTGATTGCAAAGATTTCCAAAGTAATGTTCTTCACATATAGCTCACACACTTGAACTCACTGTGGACTTGTACTAGTTTGGCTACATCAGGTGTATTCCACAATCTCTAACTACAGAGACAGGCCTTGTCCTACTAAAATAGAAATACCATAGAAATACCAAGATACACAAAATAATGTTTTATAAAACCCAAGCAGCAGCTATACTGCACATTTAACAGTACCCAGAAGCATTCATTGGGGAAATACTCAATTATCTATACTGTGAAACCGTTAGAGCAAGTCAAAGCCACCTAGTTCTCACCCAAACAATTTGGAAGGTAAACAGAAATCAGGCATCATTCCCAAAATGCTCTTTGGCTGTAGCGATCTGGTTAGGTTAAAAAAACATTAATAGCCAGGACATAGACACTCCAGCAGTAGGGAGCAGCCCTGGGCATGTCTAGCTTATTAATACAGACATAGTTACACCCTCTTAGAGACATTATCCACTGGCAGCTGATCATTATAAAACAGCAAGAAGCCCATGAAAATCTGAAGTAATTTTAAATTATTATGCCTCATACAAAGCAGACATATTCACTTTCAAAAGTAAACTATAGATCTTTTAAATTCTATTGATTACACAGATTAAATCTTTTAAATACCATTAATTAAACAGAGTGGCTACTCAAGCACTATGAGGTCTATTGTATAAATTCATATTAAGGAGGCCTGGGAGCTGTTTCCATCCATTGTAGTGACCTCTACTGCATAGCTTTTGTTTGTTTTTTTTTTACAAAAATTAGTATCACACATGCTTCTGTTCATATAGTCTGTTTTTCACGTTCTGTACAGTCTGAAATGCAGACTCAAAATGGCTGCAAGATATAAACAATTCTCTGAGCAAAATATTTATAATTATTACTTTCTTACCCATCAGATCTTCATCATCCCAGTTCCTTGCCTACAGCACTGAGGAATGTACTGTCATTCATATTTAAGGTAAGTGTTAAGTAAGTTCTGTCCATATTCCCATTAGCTCAGCAGGTAACGCAAAAATTTCAGCCTTAAAAGACTGGGACCAATAACAAAATTGGTACCTTGGGAAACTGAGGGAGCAGAAATAGCCCAGCTCTGAACATCAGCCACAAGTAAGGGACATCAGTGCTTACTGACCAGCAGATCTGGTGAGAGCACGCAGGGCTTCTGGAGAACCTCAGCTACAGCAGCATAACTAACTGCTCCTGAGGAGCTAGACTCTGCATCAGATGAAAATCATGCCCAATCTGATTACACAATTAATAAATCCAAAGTAAATAATAATCCATATGTAGGGTTGTAAATGTTGACACCAATAGTTATTTCTGATGGTCTTAAAGAGTAACTCATCTGGGCTGTGAGATTCTCCTTTTTCAAAATAACATACTTGTCTCAAAACAGTTCTCACTATTGAGTAGCTACTGAATACGTTTTCTTTATAAGAGGCTTCATAGGCATAATAATAAAAACAATTTATTCCCTATCATCAGCAGGGTGAACAGCACAGCCCCAATGGGAACAAGAGCTAGGTTAACAGAGAAGCTGAATTCATAGCAAATAAATAATGTGATCAAGACCTTCTCATGGTTTTGTATTTCACAGAAAAAAAAAAAAAATCAATTTACAAGTGTTTTATTTTTTTTAATAAAGCTCTCCCTCATTGTGTTTTTTGACACAAAAGTAAATACAGATGTAGATGTGTTCACAAAAAATTAAATTATCTTTTCTAAAGTGCTATTGTTAAACAACTGGTGACAGATTAATACAACGCAGCATCAATACAAAAAGCTTGCACTGTGCTTTTCACTAGAGCATGAAGTTTACAAAATAAAAGCACTGTGGCATGATTAGCAGGCTCTGTATAGTTTTATATAGTCCACATAAAATATAATTCTTCCCTGATCCATATCTATCATTCTGAGGTTTTTCAGTACTACATGAAGCAGTAAAAATTACAGATGGTATTTACTATCAAAGCATGCGCACAAGTAACTGCATCATCTACCACTGCTGCAGATGAAAAGTATTCCCAGTGAAGATCATGCTGCATTGCCCTGCACATGGCTCCCAGCCAGGTAAAGAAGATATTTTTTCTTCAGATGGGGGATCTGAAATAATGCCTCAAGCAAGAATCAAACCAGAAGCCAAAATTTTGAAATTCAAGCAAGTAACTCTGTCCAACCTGGCAGGCCTAGGTTTGTTTAAATCTGCATCAAATTGACACCAGCTCTGGTGATCTCCATGGACAGGAGACCACCACCATTTCTCCAAAGCTGCAGGGCTTCAGGAGCGCAGGAGACTGCACCATAGCTCTCAGGAGCCTGCAGATGGGCATAGGGGAAGAGAAAATGTAAAGACACAGAAGGACACCAGCATTATGGATGGGAAAGATCGGACCTCCTGCACTAGAGCACCTTGTTTAATTCAAGAGGATGGAAAAAGGTGGCAGAGGTTTGGATCAGTTTTGGCAAAGTGCACCTGCGTGCTCACTGCAGGTAACCTCTTGAGCCTCTTCTGCAAGGATGGAGAGCAGCATTCATTACCTTAAATGTGTTAACTAGAACTGTGATTGTTAAAACTAATTAATGGAGTTTAAAAGCTGGGTTTGACTCACCGTTATGTAATACTAAGGGAAACGAGATCTATTTTAGGACTCTGAAAATGAGGGCAAAACAAATGGTACCCACAAACATGAACCTCTATCCCCGAGTTCCCACTCCATAGCCTGGACCTCATCTTCTTCCAACACGCTTACCTGTTACCTGGGAAACAACCCAGAGATTTGACTTTTCAGCACCAACTCCTCTAATTGTACTCCTGATGTCATTTTCTTGCAGTGACAGCTCCTATTTTCACCCCTCCTCCTTTTCTTTAGCATATAAACATATTACAGTACCTTTCACTGTAAAATAACTCACTGTTCATCCCACCTCTATTTTACTGTTAATGTTCAGAAATGGTATGCCCTCAGTTGCTGCATTACTCATTTTTTCTGCCTTTGCCCCAGCCTCCCCAGTTACATGCAAACTGTCCTCCTGAGGTTTCAATGCTGCAGGTCACCTTTCACCATCCCAATGACTTCAGCCCTTATTCCCTGCTCTCTTCCCACTTAACATTATCCCTGGAGAACTCCCTTTACCTACATGTATTTAGCTGTTATTCTGTGCTGAAACTCACATCTCTCCATTCGTTCTGTCTTCCGCAGCCAAGCCTCACTCGTCATACTACTTGGCTGAAAGCTCACTAACAGCTCAAATTCTCTTTTTATTTTCTCTAGTGTTGCGGTGATCTCCACAAAGCACTCAGCTAGTAAACTCACATCCTTGGGATTATCTGTAACATCCTATTCTCCTCTAACACCATGGCTTCCACTGCAAGACCAACACTTACCATCTCTTCCCACACATAATGTTGTGGGGAACCTGACCTCTTTATCTTTACTAGTTTACTGTCATGCTTTTTGTTGCCTAAATATTATTCAGTTGAAGGGTTGGGCTTTTTTGATCAATTTGGGTTTGATGAGTCCAGAGCTGTAAACTTCACTCCATATTGAAAGGTTCAAACCCAAGAGAGAAAGGACAGGAACACATCTTCCACCAGTAGAAGCAGAGAAGGAAACCAGGTTGACAGTATTTGGGTGACCAGAATTGTGATCTGTGTGAATACTGGCTGAATCTGACTGAACCCCCTTTTTAGTTTTTATTCTGTGTTCAAAAGAGAATCAAGCTTTCAAACAAGGAGGGGTGAGAAGTAAGCAACACCCAGCCCAATGTGATGCACTAATAGCAAAAACAATCAGTTTAAAACCGTCTGCTTTGCAGCAAAATATGTCTCCTGCAAGACATGAAACAAAGCAGATTACGCCCAGGGTTCCTGCAGAATGTGGAACAAAACAAGTTATCCTAAACCAACCTCCCCATCAGCCCATGACTGATGCAAGCTCAGGAATGCCAAATAAAAAACCGAATGGCATGCCAGGACCCCACTCGCTCCATCCGGCCTTACCTCAGGAAGAGGGACAGATGGTGCCAGTGACTCAGAAGAACGCCAAAAGGCTCCCATCTCACAGCAATAACCTATGTCCCAGCCCTGTGATAGTCTGTCATCCATGCAAATAGCATTTTTCAAGGACGTAAGTGTGAACTTGGTGCTGATAGGAAAGCACAACAGAGCGCTCTCAGGGACAACTTCTCTTTTTGTGACCTGGCCAAAGATAATTCTGTTCTGCAGTTTCATCAGTGTGCTCTTACATGTGAGAAGGCAGGGCCTTGGGAAATAATGCTTGGCAACATAAATTACAGCTTAGTGTACTACTTCTGACTAAATTAAAATTGTCAGAAATCTTTCCAGGAAGGAAAAGCCTCAGGGAAAGCATAAAAGCTTTGTGAGCAAGACTTCATGACTCTAAAGAAAATCAATCCCAACTTTAAAATCTGAAAAAAAAAAAAAAAATCCTCCAGATTCTACTTTTCTATTTTTTTTCAATTAATGTATTTGCAAAATAAAATGAATCAGTTGTAGCTCTATTCCCAACTGCCTCTTCAAAATCTTTTCCATTTCCAAAGTTTCAAATTATGGCTTTCCCATTTCTAGTGTAGGAAAAATAATATGAAATTGCAATTGTGCTTCTTTTCCCAAAAAGTAGCCACAACACAGAGTGAACAAACACAGGGAAGCGCTGCCTCAACATCTGGTCCAAGTCTGAGGCCAGGACTGATTTAGGACTAGGAAACAGGACTGATTTAGGACTAGGAAACTAGCTTTGTATTGGCAGACCAAGATCTGTGCAGAAATGATCTGCTGAGAAGACCTGTGCCAATAACAGCTACAGTGATGGTATTCTTAGAGCCACAATGTTGTAATGGCATAAGCACATTAAGTTTCATGGGGAAGAAGAATCTTCTTTCTTTTGACCCAAACTGCTATTCTGGGGGTTGCTTCACAATAAAAGTTTTAAATGGCACCTTTATGTCCCTTAATAGTGACACAGATACTTCCACTCTTCCAATCTCAGCTCAGTGCACTCAGAGGCTTTTCAGTTACAACCAGATTTCCATTTGCCCTCCCAACTTGGGAACTGTTTCTCAAAAGACCTTCCTAATCCACCCTGCTTCACTTGGGCCCCAAAGTACTCTGCCCTCAGTCCTTCCCTCTTTTCCCCTGAGGGTGAGTTCAAACATCAACTCTGTGCTGGTAGCTCACATGAAGACTTCTCTTCCCCTGCCCCCTCCTGTACAATAACTTAAAATTGCAGTCTGGTGCCCTGAAAAAAGCTAAAGCCCAATGTAGCTAGAAGAGCTTCTAAACTTGCCACCTTTACCACCATTCTCAAACAATGTGCATAACAGAGCTGAGCCATTCAATCATACTCAGGCCCTAGTGTCATATTTGATTTTGACCTCTCTCAAGCCACACACATTTCACATCTGTTTACATCCAGCAAATTCTTCTTTCATGGTGTTGCTTAGACAATATACATGGCTGAGAGAGTGTGCTCACCAATTAAGCGAATTATCTTTTTTTTCAAAAAACAGAGGCACGCCTTTCTGGGTTTTTTTTCAGAGAAGACATCAGTGCTGGAAATGCATTTTTTTTTCATTTCAGTCCTCATGTCTGCTTTCCTAGCCTGTGATTTAATGAAAGATTAAAGACTAGCTTATGAAAGTTCACCACGGCAACTGCTGATGTCATTGGGAACTGGATTCCCAGTTGGGGCTTAAAGAAAGATGAAGATCATATTGATAATCGACAATATTTCTGACATTATTCATCTAGCTAATTAAACCACAACTCCACGCCACTACATATGCTCAAAACTAAATGAACAGAAAATGTAGCACCATTAATATGCTTAGCTATTGGTGTTATATAAATTTAGCCCACAGAAATTAACTGTTCATGGAAGGTACAGATTATTTACTCCTTTCCCATTCAGCAGTAGAAAAACAGAATTATTCATGCAGCTACTTCATGATGCCACGCCTCTGATTATCCTACTGAAAAAAAAATATGTGCATTCTTCCTCAGAAAATGAACCTAAGCACTGTATCACAAATGCTGTAAAATGAAGCAAGATTTTTATCCATTTAATTGCAAGCGCATTTAAGCATTGAAGGAAAGGAGACATATGTTACTAGCTTGGACAGTTTTGCATGTAAGGCACAAGTAGTGATTCTTCTCCTCTCTGTGTTTGCCAGCTTTTTCAGAAGAGGTAAAACTTTTGTGTATGTACAAACTCAAGAACAAAAAGCACATCTGAAGTCACCAAAGTGTACATGCATTCCCATTTTGGCTTTTTCTGAGTCAAGTTACTGCTAAAATGCCTTTATAGTAGTTTGTTGCTTGCAGTCAGCAAAAGGCATGACTAAAAGGCACTCAGCCCCATGGCATGGAGATACACTCAGTAAAGGAGAATACCTGCCACAAAATGAAAATTCTTGGGGAAGGAGCATGGGCTGTTCAGGACTTAGCAGATACCATGAGCAAAAAATGCAGTTAGAGGAGGAAGCAAAGATGCGTTACACAGCTCTCAGAAACACTAAGTACAAATAGCTATGCTTTGTTTATCTACTGTGATTACAAGTACTTTGATGACAGGAATGAGAATGGATGTAGACGGACCATCTTCTCCCTGCATTTAAGTGAAAGCCCTGAGACCTGAGACTGTGCCTGAGACTTGGACACACAGCTGCACAGTTCTGCTACAGCGTGGCTGACATCCTCAGGGAAGGACATCAGAGCTCATTACAAAACAGCAAGAGGTTGTCAGAGGGGAGCTCTTAAACAAAGAGGTTTAGTCATATATTAAAGTAAATGCATCAAGAAGATTTAACGGGACAGAATATCAACAGGATGAAGAAAAAATATATAGTAAGGCTCACCTTGCAAGTAAGGTGCTGCTCAGTTTGATTTCATTCCTACAACTTAAAGCAAGAACACACATGGTCCAACCTGTTCCCATAGATCGTCAAATGGATTCATTCTTAATTGGCTTTCCATGCAGCTCTCTTTAAAGGCTTGAGTGCTACTTTCATTTGATACTGCATTGATTTTCTCTGAAGTTTCCTCCTATCATGGCTACCCTGATCAATTAGTGTGCTATAAATAGAGCAGTCAGATTCCTTTCACTGGTCTCATTAAATTGCACCCCTGCTGAATTTCTGTGGTGAACAGAATTGGATCATTCTGATAGCAATAGTATGAATATGCTCTCAGGTTTTCCAAAGAAAATCAATTGCTCGATATTCCTCACGAAATGCTTTGAAAAGCATAACCCAATGGAGCTCAGCTAATGTCCAAAACATATGTCAAACCTTTCTTGCAATTCTGCATCTCTAAACCCTGAAAGTATGGGAAAATAAGTGCTTAAGGGGCTCAACTAGTTCCTCACTGATACCTAATCGCTCATCAGTCATAACTATTTAACTGCAACCCCTCACAATGGAAATATGTTGCTGGATGTATGCAGCTAACCCATATAAATCTTCTGTAAAGTGGAGTAAGGATTTGAGAAGAAACACAGTCCCAAGGTACATTTAGTGCCTGTCAGAGTCACCACATAATGGTGGTATGCTTACCAACTAAAACTAGAGGGGACTGATAATATCTGGTGGTACGATATAGACTAATTATTGCAGGTGTATGTGAGCTATGACTTAAAAAATGTTAATCTTTATTTTGTAATGGTATGGCAGCTTTTAAAAATTTGTTTTAGAGATGACAGTTTACTCAATAAAATTGGAAACAGCCATAAAATAGGAAATGTAATTGTCTACTTTGCAACATTTCAAAATCTAATCTGAAGGCCAGCTTTTAGGTGTCCACTCTGCCTTACACCCTTCCCTATCCTTTCATAACTATCCTGTCTTCTAACATCCTTTCTGTCCTATTTTCTCCTCTGTTAAGCACTACCCTTCAAAATCTTTTCCATCTTCCTCCCAAAATGAAGCTACGTATTCACCATAGACTGTCCTGCAGGTTGAAAATCCCTGGATGTTTTTAACTACTGCACTTGAATTATATCCCCTGTTTCTATATGCACTCACTGGTGTCTTGAATATACTCTATGGGGTTTTCGTGTGAGGGTCTGGAGGATCCATTGAAGAGCTCAGAGGGCTGGCTGTACCTTGCAAAGACTTTGCAAGAAGAACACTGGAGGACTAACAATACCTGATGATTTATCCTGGATCCTTCATACTTAGCATGGTGGCTTTCAGCCAGAAGATGCAGTGCTCTAAATGATACTTTCAGTCTAAGAGATTAGCACTGGGTGAAGGTACTTCCCAACAAAATCAGAAGATCTTGTGGATAATAAAGCACATTCAGAGCAATATCAGGTAAGAATTAATAACAGCTGTGGTTTAAACATAGCTTTAGGGAGGTCCTCTCCTGAATCAAAGCAGAACTACCTGCTTCTTTCGGAAAATATTTTCAGTGGGGGAAATGCAAAGGGTTTAAATCGAGTTCTTCTCAGACAGAAAGTCCTCCCTAACATGATTCTAACAGATATAACAGATTCTTAAGAGCCAACTTAAAAGAGAAAGGAATTAACAAATTCATGTGAAAATACAATCTTTAATCACTGATTAAAGATTACATTTTCCAGTGTCATTGTGTGGTACTGGAGTCAGTCCCATAAAATAAGGGGTCTGAATACAGATATTATACTCAGAACCCAAGCCTATACTGTGAGGGACAACATAAAATCTAACTCATGAGATCCAGAAAGCACCCTGACATAGCCAGAACTGTTCTGGGTGAGATGCTGACATGACACTTTCTCAGTATCAGGCACTGGAGTTATATTCAGGTTTTTGGATTGAGTATACATCCAAATTTCCACCAACAGGATGATATGTGCAGCGACTTCAGATTTCAGTCCACATCCATGTTTGGATATTCATTACATATAGACAAAACATTAGTGTTTGATCCTTTTTATTACAGAAGACACTGGAAAAGGTTACAAGCACTATTTTCCCATTCCATATAATAAGAAATTAGTAACGTTTTTTAAGACCTTATTCTGATCATTGCAAAATATGCAGGAAATTACTGGATAAATTCATTTTGCCTAGAGTATTGGGGTGGGGTTTTTTGAAAAAAACATAACCAAGTTGGATTATGATGTTTTAGAAAGAGTTTGTACTTATTTTTTTCTTAAGAAAAATAATTTGTGTTAGAAATCTAAACTTTCACTTCCTGAACTACTTTCAGCCACTAGAGTAGTACTTATTTAAACATAGCTATGCCTATTAAAACATATGAGAATTGAATTGTCTTAATTTTCTTATGATTATGAAACATGAGAGAAACCATCACCAGCTATATAATTTCACATTTTCATGGCTCTTCTCCCTAGAAATGTTTCCCACATTTGATTTTCAACATTACAAAATATCACAGCCATGTTTTTCCCACACGGCAATCACTTATAACCAAAGTCAAAATTTTGCATATAGCCAAAGTCAAATTAGATTCATAAAAATAACTGTCACAGGAGTTGAACACTTGCTAAGGAATATAAATAAGTTTTTTTTTAAATTACACTGTATTGTTTTGGGGATAGTCACTGAAGGCTTAGCTCATATCACAGGTACTATGTGGAAAAGCAGTATGTACCAAAGACAGTAACACAAAGCCAACTGTGCACTGCCTAGTAAGATCAAAGAGGATTTACAAACATCACAAAAACCAAAGATTAGACTGATTTCAGAAAACAATTCTAAAAATTATCCAGCGTATCCTTATGAGATAAACCTGAAAGATGCGTATATAAAATGAACCGATAACAAGTGATTTGGGCGGTATAAAGAAAAATAAATTTAAGCTCCAAAAAAAGAGGATCCCACAATTTTCACATCTCACTATCTCCAGCAGCAAAAAAAAAAAGAGAGGAAGAACACCTCCAGATACTTATTCCAGATCACTGCTGTTGCAGACAGATACTCCATCAAACGATTCTTTTCTTTTGCTTACTGAGAGTCACACACCAATTTCTGCATCAGACCCAACAGCACGTGGTGAAATAGCAAAGGGTTTTATAGGAGGTGACATTTTAAAATAGAAAAATTAGGATTAATGTCGAGAGGAAATCTGAAGAGCAAGAAGGTTTCCAAAGAATGTGCCAGACCTGCCTTCAAGCCTTTAAATTAAACTCTGTGAAGTACTAGAAAATATAATGCATGAGATAATCTTGCCTTAGCAGGAAGGTGAACTATGATCTTAAAACGTGTCTTCTGTCTCTGACATTACAATTTAGAACAAATTAGTTTTATTTCTCAGTGACCTTACAAGGAAGAATACTATTTATTCCCTTCGTGACCTTAAGATACTGAAGGAAAAAGAAATATTTATATCTTGACTGAGAAAAATCACTTCCAAAAATATTATATATTTTGAAGCTGAGGAATGGTCATAACTATATAGTTGTTGAACTGTGGCCTACCAGAGACAACTGGAAGTTAATCACAGTGACAAGAATTAATTCCCTATACCAAGTCTGTGCTAAAAGCCCTTCTTTTCTCATACTGGTGCCACTCAGCATAGTATTAGTTTTTCAGCTTAATCAGGGCAATTTAGTTACTACCTTTAATACAGATAGATTCAGTTTCCTGATAAAAAGAAATAAAACAGAATAGTGGATAGCATTTAGCAAAAGCTCATGAAAGAGGCAATCTGCAAAAAGAAGCAGCATCTCCTATTTTCTTTTTCTTGAGATGCAATAATTGTAATTGGATGTTTTTCTGTTGATGGAAAAGTGTCAACTATGAGCATTTCCACTGGATTCTATTCTAAAAATGGCTACTTTGTTGAAGTAGAAGAAAACTTAAGGTACAAAAAAATCTTTTCCCAGATCATGCGATGTCATTTCACTACATCCCCAGAAGCTCCCAACATCTCCTGCCCAGCCTTATGAGCACTGAGATGATATACCAAACAAACCAGTTCCAGCCTGAGAAACTACAAGGACCATTTCCTTAACAGTCTGATGGCTAGAGGACTCACTTGATATGTGAATAGGTCAAGACTCACTCTCTAGTGCTGCTTTCTAGAGTGATACAAAGAGCAATGGGAACACTGGTTAAGAGGAGGTCTGAAATTGGGAGATCTGAAGCTGATTAGATGACAGATATGAAGAGCATTTGGACAGCGAGACCACAAAAGGCTGAAACCTGCTAATGAGTCTAAGATGAACTTACCCAGTCACCCACAGTGACTGATTTTGGAGCATGACATCAGGACATTGAGACAAAAAAAAACCCCACATCAGTGAAGACTAGTACAAAGTAAGGCCATGTCAACAGGAGTGGGATGAGGAACTGTGGAAGCAGTAGGACTGGGGCAAAGGCTGCTCAGAGGGAAAAGGTCAGGAAGAATGGGCAGAAAAGTCCGTACCAATTAGATCAAAGAGCCTGTATGAAAGCCAAGATCCCCACAACTAATCACGCCTTGCTTAAAGCAAGTATCTGCAAAACACTGGCAAAGTGCCCACTCTCTTTCTAGTGCAGGTTCACATGAAGGATGTCAACCTACTGCAGGCAGTTACTCCACTAGCTCCAGTAGCAGTTTGGGTAGCAGATATTTAACTCCATTAAGCATCCTTGCAGTTTTCAGTAAGATGCTACACGGCAGAGTTTCTGGGGGTGAAAGGGGAGTTCAGTTTACTGCTTCTTACTATTTGTTTCAAAGAGACGGCAGCCCATGTGGCATTACATGCATCCAAAGAGCATCTAATGAGGAGCTCTAAATTTAGGCTATGCTGGAATTCAGGCTCCTGGCTTGGGGGTTCAGGATCAAGACTTTAGAAATCTTGAATTTTCCTGATCAAAAATAAATGGCAGCTGAACATTAAACATATAAAAGATGACTGAAAAATCAGACCACGGCCTGTCACAGTGGGCACCACAAATTAGCAGCCACTTTTAGCAGTAATCATTCAGTGGAATAGCTCTCGGCTGGGGAAAAAAAAAAAAAAAAAAAAAAAAAAAAAAAAAAAAAAAAAAAGTAACAGTATCTTCTCATCTTAAAAGTGTGTTTGTGAGAATAAATAAATTACCATTTGAAAGGCATTCAATGATTTATTTTTTTTATTGATGACCATCATAAAAGAATCTGGCAAGAAAATTAATTATTCTGTCTTCAGATAGCAGGCTAACAGCTGGGACCACACTGAATAATGTCTGTCTATACAGACATGCCTCTAAGCAAGCGAACTTGATCTCCTGCCATCAAGTCCTTTCTCACCTGACAGGTTAAGCCCATCCAGACAGCAGATGAGGAGCTAGAACTAACAATCACTTCCAGTCCATGCTGTTTCCACAGTAAATTGCTGGAAAGCCTTTTTGATGGCCTTTTTACAAGTAGGGAAGATATGCAAACTCTTGTAAAGTAACAAGCTCTTAGGAAAAATATCCCATTCTGCTGCTGCTACAGAACGTGAGCTGAACTGGTACAAAATTGTACTGTTTACAAGCACATTCCTCCAGTATCTGTACTGGTCCTGAGCTCAGGGGACTCTAGCATTTACAAACAGCTTAATTCTTTGATAAAAAACTGAATGAAAGCAGCTACATGATTTACTAGCCCTCCTGAAAGCAGAAGATACTCCTATTACAAGCTAGAGCCTGCTACTTTTTAACATCCTCCCAAGCACTATGTGAAGTGTCAGGACCCTATTCTGAAAAACTGGTGGAAAACTCAAACACTGAATGAGTGTTTTTTATGGTTTTAGTTTGGATGCAAGAACATTTAAATCTCTTCTTTTTGTGGTTTACTGCTCATTGATACTCATTGCTAGTACTGAGTTAACTGTTTCTTAAACTCATTATTAACAATCTTACGCACTGCACAGGGGATGTGACCACGTAATTACATGAAGTCAAAATACTGTTTTCAGAGGCATCCTTAGCATTGCAAGTTCCTGACTTATGAATTCTTGACACTGCAACGTGCTGGTTAAATAGAAGTAGTCTAGAACTAGGTGGCAAAATTTAAGAGGTGTCTGTGGATATCTAAATAGAAAGGTGAACCAACCATGATGTTCAGATAAGATTGCCTGTAAGATACTGATGAAGTTCATGCTTAAAGAAGATGGGAGTAGTAAATCCTGTCCCTTTCATCACCAGACTGTACATGCTCTGGTTACTTCCACCTTACATGGCCACAGCAAATCTGATTGGGGAGATTGTCCTTACAACTCACAAGAACAGCTGTTTGAAAGATGGTTTGGATAGCAATAGTAGCTACAAGCATGCTGTTTTCATGTTCTTTCTGGTTTGTTTTCATGTTCACAGTAACAAGTTAGTTTTAGCTTATGAAGCCTTCCTTTGTTACAAAAAAATAAAAAGTCAGAGTTGAAAGACCTGCCTTGTCCCCTACAACACTACCACTCTCTCTTTCTGTAAACATCCCCAATGCAAAAGCATCTTGTCTTGTGCAACAATGCTGTCTGTCCACATATGTTCAGCTCCCAGTTTAAATGTGTGTCATCTCTTTTTCCCCAGCTTTTTACTGAAAGGAAAAACATTAATATTCAGCCACCATTAACTACCCAGTTTTACTAAGCATTTGGAGGTACAGCCTGCCTGAGTGACAACATGCAAAACAAATCTGTCATGTATGCAGCTACTATTACAAGCTAAACAGAAATCAAGTATTTAAAAGGATTTAGTGTTCCAGGTTTTAGAATCCTAAATATCAGTTAATCGGTGAAAGTGTCTTATGCATACCCAAAATTTTCCACTTTGCAAAGCTCACTTATAATTACCCCCAAAGCTGTCTGTTGGAGTTAATAATAAACCTCAAATTTCAATACAATTTTCAGATTGGATTTTTGGTCTTTGACACTGTTTTTACGTGCTTTGTGAAAACAATGCTCTTGATACTTAATAAAAAGCCCATATGGGTAGCTATAAAAGGACTACCAGAAAGAAAAGAATCATACCCAGAACTTACTTCCTCCTTCTGCCCAAGTGTTCCCAGCTCAGTATTCGGGCAGAAGGGGCCATGGGAGTACCAGGACCAGTAAAATGAAATAAAGGTTATAAAAAAAGGGGGGAAAGACAGGGTGGAATATACACTTGACTTAATTATGTCCCACCAGAAGTCCATCTAACCCCATATCCTGTCCTTAATAGAGGCCAAAAATGAGAGCCTAGAGCAGTAACAATGTGGACAGCATATGTGATATTTTCACTCAGCATTCACCTCATCTCCAAATATGTGCAGCCCAAGGAATTCTGAACTTTGATGTGGTTTTTACATATTTAGTAATCCTTGGTTCATTTATCTTCCACAGTCTTATCCATTTTCCCTGAACACAACTAAACTTTTAGCACCCAAAATTCCCACACAGCAAGGAGTTCCACAGATTACTCAGATACTGTACAAAGAATCGCCGTGTCATATAAAGAGCCAAGCTCTTACTAGTATCATCTGATGATGCTAATTTCTTAAAATGAAGGTAACAAAGAACATCTGCAGCTTGTCAACTCTCTCCAGCCACCCATGACCTTGTCTGCATCCTGGTCTGGCCTCATAATGGACCCTGCTTTAAGCAGGAGGTTGGACTTGCTGGCCTCCTGAGGTCTCTTCCAAGCGGAATTATCCTGTGATCCTATTGTTTTATAGGTATCTGTAGTTTCCCTCCAGTTTTTCCATCCAGAAGAATCTCAGCCAACTTAGTTGTTCCTTGTACAGAAGCCAGCCCATAACTTTTGGGGGTTTTTGCCTTTCTCCAGTCCTACAGAGCCTTTCTGAGACAGAAAATCAGAACTGTCCACAACATTCAAGAGGGAAGTGATGGCACAGATTTTTGCAGTGGCTTCGCCATCCCTGCTCTCCATTCTTTTCCTTACAATTCCCAACATCTGATCTGCTTTTTCAACCAACATTATGTATTGAGATGATATTTTCATAGAGCTGTTTACTAGACCATAACATAAAGGTGTCATTCTTGTGTGGTAAGAGCTTATTGTTCATCACTGTCTATGGAAAGTTAGAAATGGTTTGCTTCTGAGCTCTCAAGAGTTCCACTTTCTATGGGAAAAGTAGCTGAAGCAAGTAGATTGTAACTCCTTGCTGGTAAAAGAGGCAAAATTTTGTAGTTTTTGAAAGGGACTTATTCAAGTCACACAGTGCAGTAACACCCCTTGCTTTCAGGAACCCACCCTGCTGAGTAACATGAGCTCTTTCACAAAGTCCACAATCAGTGCTATCAGTGCTTGGCTACAGAAACCAATGAATGGGGAGAAGCGGGCACCTAAAAACTGGTATTCACACCCATGCACTGAATACATTGGGGAGAGCCCACACAAGGTGCTTAAGTCAGAGCATGGGGTTTGGTCTTACCTCTCAAAGAATGCTTTCCTTCTGCTCAGGCTCTGAGGTTCTCCTAGGCACCTAATCCAGACAGACCTTTCTCAGAAAATAGAGTATTACATGTTGTATTTGCTTATGTTCCTGTTCTTCACTACAGAAAGTCTACAGGGCTTGAAGTGCAAATCCTTCTCACAGACAAGGTGTACCACAAATATTGTAGCCACCAACATCTGCATGGAAGAGTATTGCTCCTTTTCTCCAAAAGCACAAGGCCAGTGTGTAAACTAAGACTGGAGCATCAGGAGTCCCAGATGAGTGCCCCAACCTCCACAGGATGTTTCTGCTTCTTGGCTAGCAAAACCATTTGATCTAAAAATCAGCACTGACCTACACTGCACCAACTGGTTGGTTCAGCACTGTTGGGATGGATATGCTGGAAATTCACATTAGTTTATAGATAATCACTGTCCTTTAACATTAAAAATTCCATGGTCAAAAGGCTTTTTTCCTGAAAACAACTACTTATGAGGTTTTTCTAATGTATACAAGTCAGTTAGGGGTATGATTCTTTTCATACTCCCATTTAAAATATATATGCAAACAAAGTGTATAGCAGAACTTTTCTTTAGTAGAAAACTGTATATATTTACTTATCTTACTTTCAAAAGCAGTTTCCTAAAAAATAAGCAGCTGTGAAGAACCCAGAAATGCCATAGCTTGTAATCAACTCTCTTTGGTACGTACCATACTGAATATTCTGCTCACCATGGAAGCTGAGCAAATATAATGCAAATTTAGTAGATTTAATTCAGGAGGCAAAGGGATTTGGTTAACATCAAATTCAGTGGTCACTAATCCCACTTTCCCTGTCCCTTTCCACCAAGTAACACAAATATTTAAATTCCCCAAATGGTAAAGTTCAGCATCTTGAGCCCTGTTAAATCTTATAAGCCAAAGTAAATTCCATTTCTCTGATTAAACAGAGAGTATTTACAAAGATCATAAATAAACATTGTGTGTGAGTTGTTCTTCTTCATACCACCTGACTAAGCATTTTTTACTTTGCAGCATTCATAATGATGTTTCCGCTACTCATTTTTGTCCTAAATAAAAGAAAAGGCAATCCCTGTTGAGGGTAAAGGAATGTAACATTTCAGGAGTGAAATCTCACAAGGTGCAAATAAACCTGTGCCTTGCCCAGGGTCTCTCTGTACCACCTTTGCAACATGCTTTCCTCTTATTTCCTTCCTGATCCCAACTGGTTTTAAAGTTAGGTTCTCCCTCCAAGATGCTCAGTATAGTTGTCATTAGTCCTTTCCATTGCTTCTAATATATCTTTACACAGAAAAGTGTCTAAGAAAAATTTAAAAAAAAAAAAAAATAATTAAATATAAACAACTCCCCAAGTAGTACAACTACTGGGAAAATATCATTAGAGAGTCAATCAATTTTACTAGTAAAAGAATTTTAGCCCTTTATTTCCCTCAGTGGTCCTCCACAGAAAATTAAACACTGTATTGTGAGAGCCCAACTACTTGCTTTATTCAAGGCTACTGCCTTGTAAAAGGTCATGCTTACAGGTAACAATATCTATCATAGATTAGGACAGATTCCTCAAGCACTGTGAGAGTTTTATCTCACATTTGCCATTTCATTGCCTTCTCATTCCCTGTTCTGAAGAATTTCATGTCCAGTTCTACATCTCTGGAGTCAACAGGACTGAAGACAGTGAGCACAAAATTATGCCCTCTGTGTTGGCCACCATCAGACTCAGGATATTGGAACATACGAAGCTGGGGGCATGCATAAGTTGACTTCACCTCAACTCAGTAATGAACTATCTGTTGGCAGAACAGTCTCAGAGCCCACCTGAAGTCTGGTATGTCATCCATCGTATTTTCAGATGCAATTATCCACTGCAGCTCTCCTCAAAATAATCAACTCTGATTAAAGTCTAAGAAGAAACATCACCATTTAAAAAGACTACTCCAGTATTTATTCATGTTCTAAACAAGAAAACAGTGGCAAACTTTGAAAAACAGCAAAAAAATAAAACAACTTTGTAAGCAATATAAGGAAATGCAGCACTGTTAAGAGTACACATCTCACTGCTGCCTTCTGATACAGTTCTCAAGACCATGGAATCACACCATTGCATAAGGAACACAACAAAATGAAAATTGAGATCTTTGTCTCATGACTGTCACCAGCCTTCTGTGTGCAACATCAGGCTGAATACTGGATAAGCCATTTCAAGATTTAGATAAAACTCCATACTACTGCTATACAAGTTCCTTCAAAAATAGCAATATCAAAGTGAAGAAAGTTCAAAGATAAGGCTGTTATTTTGTTTTATGAGTAATAAAAATGTATAAATGATACAGACATCACAGAAAAGGAATATATGTCCTTGTAGAACCAAGGCACACTGCCACAGGAGTGAATTACTGATATTTTTAACATAGCAACTCAAGCTTTCGCAGCAAACAACTACTTTACAGGTTCTAGTTTTTCATTTTAATAAGCATTAAAGATCATAGGAGGCAGCCAAGAGTTATGTAGTATCCTTTCCACCAATGTGCCTTTGCCATGTGCATTTACAATGAGCAAAAAGAAATTTAAATCACTGTATACTCAGTCCCAGAAACCGCTGCACAAATTAATCCTGACCCAGCAAAAGAGCCAAGCACATGCTGAATTGAGTAAATACTCGCAGCTAACTGTCTAATCACAGTGCCCCACACTTTTCAGAACAAACGATGTAGAACCTCTCTCCAGTGGAATCAACCATAAAAACCAACACATATTTCATTAGCCCTGTGCAAAATGACAAGATGAACTGATTACTTCTAACTTGCTGCAGCAGTTACAGTCAGAATTTACAGGAAGCCAGCCACTTCAGAATAAAGACAGAGAAGTTACCTCTTATTTATGGCAAAAAAAAAGAAGCCTACACACCAGGAGTTACTACAGTTACCTGACTGAGCACACATATTAGTTTGTGCCTCTGTAGCTTGCCTGTTCACCCATACCTTAAGGTGTTAGCAGCTTTGCTCTTCAGAAGTTCTTGGATTTTTGTTTTGTTTGTTTAGCCACCTAGATTTGTAACAAGTTGCAGAATGAAGAAGAATTAGTAAAAGAAAGAAAAGAAGATAAGAATGTTACCTGAAGGCCCTCTATGGCTAATCTAAGCATGCTTGGTGTGAGCTTGGAGGCCTGCTTGAAGGTGAAGTTGCTCCAGTCTATAATCAAAACAAATCCATTCACTTGAAGCTCAGGGTCTTCTATCATGGCTTCTAAAGAAAGAAGTATGGCGCGCAAAATATCCACCAGTGTGTACCTGTGAACGTCAAGGGGAAATTCAGTTAGGCAAGAAACAACAGCCATGGACATGGAGAAGTTCTGAGCATTCTTCCTTTTTACTGCTTGTCAAATGTTTAAATCAAAGGAGTACAAAAGTATCCTCAGATGTCATGGGTATGTAAAGCTGGGAAAGTCTCAAAAGTTCAGTTAGTTGAACGCATCCTCTGGAGCAGGATTATGTACATCTAGACCATCAGTCAGTCAGAACAAACTAAAAGAATATAATACACCAAAAGCAGATAACTTACCTGTAGTCTCCTACTCTGTTTTAATATCTATGCATTTTATTAAATGTCTGTACAAACTTACCTATGGAAGCTGTTCTTTTCTAAAATCATAATGATACCAAAACCTGAGTTGAACACCAGAAACCTAGACCCAAAATTTCCTCCTATATTTTTCCAAGGGATTGATATAACAGCTTCTACAAAAGTATCAGCTAAAAAAGGGATTTCCACATGCTCTCTTTGTCCCTCCCTCTGGGTAATGCTTTCTCTTAAATCTACAAAGGGTATTACAGAAGACTGATAACTCAAGGATCTTGAAAGCAGAAAGTAATACACACTAGGGCTTTGAGGCATTTCTGGTTAAGAGCAACAGCAATCTTTTAAGAGTTATTTAACTGTCTTCTGAGTACTGAGTACTTTGTATACCCAAATTGTAGTTTCAGGAGTAAGTTTGGAACATGATTTTCATCAGTCCTAGAATATTCTATGTTAAATTTGGGTGGTAGAGATGCCACCTACAATATGTAATTGTTTTACTTATAAGCACATAATCTTTTCTTAGATCAATGATCTTGTAAAAGAAGACATAATTCCATATTGCTAAGCCCTGTTGAGTACAATCTTTCTTTTTTGAAGCTAAAGTACCTAATACAGCAGCTGAATAACTTAAATATATACACCAATGACATCTTTAGACTGCTATATAATAGAGTTATTAATCAACTTGCAGTTTAGCTTATTGGGTTTTTAAAAAAGGCAAAACATCTGAATTTTCTGGGGTTTTTTAAGAATTATGAAAGTAGTGGTTTACGTTTTTATTTTTTCCAGGTTAACTATGTTTTACATCTAAAAATCTTCTTTAAAAGTAAGATAAATAGTTACCGAAACAGATGTAAATTTGCTTGTCCTCACCACAGTATCAGATGCAATATTAGAAAACTAAACCAGAAAAATATCAGATAAGCAAATATTCCAGGAACAAGAGAAAGTGTTAAATCTTGTGTTTGTGTAGATATTTTTTAATAAGGCCCTTTAAAAGTCTCCTATGATGGCATCAAACATAGTTCTCAAAATTATGAGTCCCCAGAGAAATCTTCACCATACTGCATATGTAGCAAAGAACATATGTGCTTATTTAGAAATTAAACTATAGTGAATTCTACTTGCTTTAATATAGTGAATACACTGTTCTGCTGTGTACATATAACTATGTTTTGAAAATATCTGCAAAAAGAAATAACACAAATGAAATTAATCTGATCTTGCTGATTCCTCGCATCTTTCCATCTTTTTTTTAGCCAACTAAAATTCAGCAAACTCCCCAACTATGTATTCCTACAAAAGGGACTAGAAAAGGATTCTCTTAATGTCAGTTGAACACCAGTGAACAAAAGGAAGAGAGTTTTCCACAGAAAACGTTAGGAGAAGCACTTTTTTACACAATTCTTCTCTTCATTTTAGATATCCTTATTTTGTTTTGAATTTGGTTTGGTTGACTGGGATAAAAGTTTTTATATTTACTCCTCTCCTTCCCACTTTTCCGAGATTTAACTTTTTTCTAAGGCTTTACTTTTCTGAGATCTAAGGTTTACAGGAAGTTGGGCATGCTCCCTTTTTTTTTTGTTCAAGTTTTTTCAACTGGGAGAGGAAACAGCACAAGAAAAATTCTCTGTCAGTTCCCTGTGGAAATCCTCAAAATGTTAAAATTCGTTAAAATTCTCCATTTCATTTTGGAAGGAAAAAAAAACAAAAAGAAAAAAGGCCATTTCCTTAAATGGAATTTTGTCCATGGGAAAAAAAGACATATCTTAAAACCTATTTTGAAGGAAAACGCTCAAAACCCAGATCCTTAAAAGTGTTAGTGCAATTTGATCATTAAAGAAATTAGGCCAGAACTCTATTTTTGCAGTAGGCACAGTGAAACAAACCTGAAGCACCCTGCCTGCCCTGAGCAAACCTGCCCAGGGGGCACAGGAGCTGGCATGGCAGAGCCAACACCATGGGCACAGCCTGGCTGATGCTACCCCTCTCCCCAGGCAGAGCAGCTCCCCTAGGCCCAACTGCTGGACACATGGGGAAAATATGCCACCATCACAGCTGAGGCCTCTGGATAAGCAAACACCCCCAGTGCCACAGTGTGAAGAGTAACCTGAGGAAAAATTAAATCATTGATCAGCTCTTTCCCAGACAAATTCACAAATGTATAATGGGGCATGTAGGGACTGTTTGGCAGCGTGAAGACTGCAGACGTTTTTACTGGCACTAAAAAGGTCTTAGTTTGCCTAGCACATCTGCAGACTAGTCTTCCTATTCAACACAACACTGGTGCACGGGCAGTGGAGGGCACCTAACCAACATGGGAACTAAAAATCCCCTATACGACATGCATTTTTGCACAACTGCCAGCATCAGGATTAAAACACATGCTTAGCCTGAGGGAAGGAGGCTTACAGAGTCGTGTTCGAGGTCAACGCTAGGCTCAGAGTATGGCCAACTGCCTTCAAACCCCTGGTTACCTCCACAAGTGGTGGAGGTCTCAGAAACACCTTTTTTTTTACCGCTCCATTAAATTAGATAGAGATACACCCTGTAAGAGGCCTTCCCATGGGAAACTTTGCACTGGGAAAGAAATTATATCAGATGAGTCACTGGGAGAGCAGATAATGCCTCAGTCTGAGGAATATCATCTATCAGAACTCATACAAGAAAGAGATATTAGAAATACTCAAATCCTAAAATTAGCCTCCACCCCACTTAACATTTATGCTGCCCTATTCTGAGCATCTCATTCTCTCTCCATAAGAGAGCTCCATGAAGCAGAATGCTGCTGCAAGCACCCTACATCCATTCCAAGAAGATGGGTTTAAAGTTCCTGCTGTAGATCTCTAATGTCCTCCCTAGGTACTTCAAGAAGACATCACATGCCTTGGTTTAACAGCTCCCTAGTGGCACAAGTCTGCTAGAAGTCTGGTGCATTAGACATAAGGATTCTTTGTTTATGAGGCCAATCAGGTCTCTAAGACTGACCATAAAATGCTTTTATATATACCTATGTGATAAATATATAGGTGTATACATGTAAACACAAATACAACTGGTTATGTCCTGAATTCATTCAAGTCAACGGGAAAACTGCCACGCATCAATGAGACCAGGATTTCAGCCACCACAGAGAGTAACCAACAGTCACAGGGCTGAGCCTCCACAAATCTATGGCATATTCACCATCACCATAACCTAAGCAGGTTTGCTTAGTGTAAGAAATACAGTCCACAGTAACTATGATGATATTACATGTTTATTTACTGAAAAAGACAAAAGGTTGTCCTCTCAGTGAAAACAAGTTCTGAAGAACACAGGTCTAGATAAAAGCAAACAAGAACACTTTCTGCCAGAGGAAGGTATCTCAAGTACTCTTTAAGTCTAAAAAGCCACACCAGGAGTATACAGGGAAATGTCACTAACAGCCAAGCTTCACACCTCAAATACTCTTCAGGGCAAACAGTTGAAGACAGGAGCTATCCTTCATTCTGTAAAAGACTTCTTCTCTTGTCTTTGATAGCTTACTTAAGTACAGTACAGAAAACCAGACAAGAAAGACAAATCCATTAGTGGATATTTAAAGCAGCTTTTACTCTGGACACATGCTGAGGCAAGCCAGAAATGTAAAAACGGTGTGTCAGATGAAATCTTAGGTGATACAAATGGCAAGCTGAATACTGAAAGTATCAGCTAAACAGCCCAAGCAAATGGAACATGATTAAAGAAACTATACTGAAGCTTTCACACAGCACAGAGTTATTTGCATAAAGACCCATCTTTAGTCTGCTCCAGCCCCATGTTGTCCAACATTTCTCCTTATTGCTACTACTGTTCATGTCAGAACCAGGATGCACAGGCTCTGCCATAAAATGCACTCTATTCTTGGCTGGACTTCGGGGAAATTAAAAGCCTATTGTAAAAAGAGGTAGGAAAAATTATTCTGGATTGTGTTGCTGAAACTTTTATTCCACACTGAAATTACTTTCCATAAAGATATAGAAATATAACCAATCAAAAGTGAGAAAACCAGGATAAGCTAGTGAGTGTGAAATTAATTTGGTCCAAGATGGCTTTGATTCCCTTTCTACTTCAAAATGGGGGAAAAAAAAAAGAAAAAAATCAACATATTAGCCTTAAAATTTAAAGAGACCATGGTGTTCAGTCTGAGGGGAAGATGGTATTGTTCCACTCTTACCAATCTGCTTTAAGTAACAGCATATATTTAAGGGGACCGCAAATCATTCATTTTGCCCTGGCCCCGCTTTTACAAAGCCAGTGCTGTCAGGTACATAGGGTGTTCTGGACCTGATTTGCTGCAGTGCACGTTCTGTAGTAGTGTGGGGTTAGGCTGTGCAGAAATAAAACCTTATTTATGGCTAAGTTCAGTTGCATTCACTTATTTAAACAGACTTTTGGGATATACTGTAGCTAGCAAGGTATTACTAATTGCTAGGATAATCAAGAACTCATGGTTAATTTAAATTTATTTGATGCCCTCTATTTATAGAGCCATGCTTCATTCAATGGAGAGCTTTGACAACTTTTTCAGGCCAGTTGTTAATGTGAATAACAAATGCTGGAAATAGGTTATCACATATATAACGTACTCTTAATGTTCCTGTACTGTGTGATTCCCAGATTAAGTTCAAATGAGGTAGGGACTGGTATGCAGACACATCTGCTACCTCTTGAAATTTTTCATTCAAGTTGACTTTAAAGCAATGAGCCTGGGAAGGATTGACAAGTTAATAGCCACAGTGACAGTGATTCTTTCAAAGGCTTCAGGATGGCTACCATTTCTACCACAACAGCGACAGAGCTTTCTAGGGTAATGCCTTGCTGAGGTCTTGATTTGTCAAGAACAGAAGAGCTCAAACAATCAACTGAGCATCCCTCTCTTGTAATTTATCAGCGGCATCAATTTCCCCTTTACAGAAAAGTTCTTTGATAATTTTTTATGGGACAGGAACAGATTCAAAGTATTTCCAAGGATTTCTGGGAAAAAACAGTCTGGCAAACACTGCTATCAACTCTTGGTAGTACTTCATTATGATCTTTCATCTTTGCCTCTTGGATATGTGGTCTACGCATCCCCTTCACTCCCGGAGGCCACTGTGATTTCCACCAGGCCAAAATAAAGAGACAGGGAGAATGCAGGGTACAGATGTCTCATGTCAAATCCAGCTATGTCAGATGTTTTATGTTCTTGATGATGGGTGGCATCCACCATATCATATGTTTAACCAGATTCTGGTTCCAGTCGATTCACTTGTGCACTGAATAACATAATCTGATTTGGCAGAGTTGCCCTACTATCTCTATTGCTACTTGTCATCTCCCTCTCCCCCATATCAAGAAATTTCAAGTTATTTTGAGAATTAAAACTGAATGGCATGAGTCTGCCTCTCAGATGCACACTGTTAACTAGAAGAGATGGTAGAAGAGAACGGTAAGTTTTCTTTGCTTGAATTTAAGCCAAATGTGTCCTGAAGGTCCCAAACATGTAAGGAACTCACAATCTGTATTTTGAGCTCATCAGCATTTGGACAAGTAAAGGTTTCTGTCAAATGAGCCTTTGTGGCACTGTGGTTTAAAAGAGAAAGCTGGTCAAGACTCTGAGCTTTCTAACCTAATACCCATTTCTAAACTACTACTACTACCCATTTCTAACCTACTACTCTGGCTTAATGTTTTTAGAATTTCAGTGAAACAGAAGCCTTCGCAATACACGAAGGAGTACCTAGAAATGATGCCTCAGATCTCCTTGGTTTGTCAGTTAGAGTACAGATTTGAATGCTGAAAAGATGGAAGATTGAAAGTCCTCTTACAGCTATTCCACTTAAACAGTGGCAAGTGTGCCCTGGGAGCCCTTATTCTAAGAACAAAAAGCACCACCAGTGTTACAAAAATGCATAGAAAAATAGAAACTGCTTCAAATATTTTAATAGATTAGCTTTTAGATTCAGTTTTAATATCATTGATTACTCCTTATGTAGTCCAGTGTCTAACAGTCACAGCCACGAATGAAGCTTCAGCTGATATAAATTTTACATTAGCATTGACCAAAAAGATCCCTAGCCAAAACACTCAGTCTAAATACAAGGGATAATTGGAATATCTGAGGAAAAGCTAGGAAACAATACGACAGCATCAACGAGCAGAATGAAAGTCTAAAAAAATGACAGTGGTTTTACTAGTTAATAATTATTATTTGAAAGATATTAATTCCAAGCAAAAATTGACTCTGTTAACCAGGTATTTTGTTATTATTAATATGCTATTATTGTTAACACTGCTATTTATTTTGTCACACTGTTTTCATCAGAGATTGAAAAATACCCAGCCAACTAGCCTGGCATTACTAGCGAGCTGAGGAGCAGACCAGCCTCTTATTAGCTACGGATTTTAAATCTTCATTTAAGGGGACAAAAATAAAAGTTTCTAGCACTTCTGCACATAAAAGCATAGTTCTGAAAGCCAACTCGTGGACTCCGTCTTTGCCCTGCTGTAAATCATCTGATGCAACAGCAGAGCTAACGGCAATGAGAGCAGTGGATTTCCATCTTCACTGAGGATGGTGTGAGCTGACTGGGTCACTGTGACACAGACAGGAACTAGGTATCACTGCACTCTTCTATTGCACTTTCTAGGAAAAAGTCTGAGATAATTAATAATGGGAAAGATTTCAAATAAATCGCATCAAAACGGACTGGTTTTCCTAGGGAATTTGTGTACAGGGGCCACAAAGCATACAGCAAAACATGCATGGCAACAGTCCCCATGTCGCTGAGAGTTGAAGTTAATTGTACCATTAACTGAAAAAAACCTTCACCATCTGGACACATTAAGAAAAAGGGAGTCTTCAAATGCACGTACACACCTACAAGCCAAATGTAGTTATGAATCAACAATCTGGAAGCTAATAGAGAAGGCTGATCCCTACCCAAGTACTATCCAGCCTCCTGGCAGGAATGCCACCTGCCTTCACTTTCCCCACAGTAGACAGGATGGAGAGTTAGGCAGGGTCCCATTGAAAAGCTGCTGAGCTACTTAATGTACTATACTTCACCTTTCCTTTTTTTGTTTGTTTGTTTGAAACACATGCCTGATTTAGCTGTTCAGATGGTAGGACATCTGGTACACTTTTCAGGCCCTGCTTTAGTTTAATGATTTAACATCTAGTATACAGGCTTGTTTTACCATAGGAATTTTCTACTTCCCACGCTTTTCTTTCTAATTGGAACTATGTAAATCATCGGCTGCTGGTGCTATATAAATCATCTATAGTATGTCTGCTATTCATTTAAATAACAAATTGGAACTTCTTATTTCTAATTGTTACATGCTGGCCATAGTAAGTTGTACACGCATGATAAATTTGCAGGCTTGCTGTGCTCTATTACCTTAGTTTATGAAGCATATGAAGAGGTCCTAACAAGACAGACTATGAAAAGTAATCCTCCCAGTGTGCTGTAAGAAGAGCACTGGTTTACATCCTGTAAGATCTCAAGTCAGTTAAGGCATAAGCTTGAGACATACTGTGCAGCAGCTCTAGTATATGTTCCATACACAGTGCTCCCAAGGCTCAGTTGCTGAACATCAGATAATGGAAGACACTAAACTAATTAGAAAAGAGAGTGACCTAGCTCCATTCCCAGATCTGTCACTGACTTGTCATGTGCCTTGGAGCAAGCCACTCCCCATAGCTGGGCTTCAGCTCTCTCCCCTTTGTCTGAGTGGTCTATCTGAAAACAAATCACTCACTCTGGAGGAGAGGCGTACCACTGGCGGGCAGTGCTGAAAAGTAATAAGGATGCAATTGCAAACATGGCCGTACCCCTGTGTACCCCAATCACTTCCCTATTATATCATAAACGATAATTTTACCAATAGGACTTTATGAAAAAGATCATAATAAATTTACTGTTGTGTCAGCTTATCTCTCATAGTTTAAATATCAGCACATCTAAAAATAAGAGGAAAATAAACCTGCTCTTTTCACATGGCATTTGTTTTTTAAATGCTACTTTATCTCTGAATTCAAACTCTTGCTGTTCTTTTGACTAGGAACTGGGGCTGTCTCTTATACA